>NC_016503.1:705731-833364 GCF_000243375.1 Torulaspora delbrueckii | reverse complement strand
CGTTATGTAAACCTACTTTCCTATAAATAAATAGTCATTCAGGCATCATGATTATTAAGTTATTAATATTATTACTATTATTCTATGCAAAGTCTATAAATGTAAGGTTACATGCTGCTTTTTAATTCAGCTTTCAATGCTCTCTCGTTTCTCCATTTCATACCGTATCTCATAGGTATTAGCAGTAGGAAATTGCCGATAAACACTAATCCACACATGAATGTAAACGTACCACCAACGGTCATCGATGTTTTCATCTTCGCGAAACAACCCATAAAGATTGCACTTAGTGTACATCTGATGAAGTTGAAACAACTCGTAGCGGTAGAGGATTTACCAGGGTACAAATCCACTAATAAGGTGGAGGATGTCGATAGAGTACTCATGGCGCAGAAGGAACTGACACACGAAGTTATTAGCACAGCTGGGATCCTCCAACCTTTATCGACACTCCAACCAAATAACAAGAATGAGACCACCGCGATGAAATTTTGTGGTACCCCAGCAAGTAAACGTGCTCTGATCACATTGAACTCTGTCTCCTGGGGTATTGTGCCGTTCTCCTTGTCTTGTTCAAACTTCTTGGTCAGTTTACGGTAAAAGATATCAATGATTCTACCAGTGATAAACGACCCAACAAGACCACCGATACCTGCAGGTAAATAACACACACCAATGATGGTTAGCTTGTAGTTGTATGGGTTAGCACTCAATTCTGAAGAAATGGCGGACAGCATTAATGTCCACATGGCAAATTGCAAACCGGCTGGGAACAACGATAAGATGATTTCTGGTTGAGCAGTGATCTTCAGAGCAGATGTAAGGTCTAACTTGGGGACATTTGGATCCAAGGTGTCATAATCAGGGTTGTCATATTTGAACCTTTTCTGAACAGGTTTCAATAAGAAAATGGGTGCTCTATTCAAGATATTTTTTGGTTTAACTGATAAGTTACCCACTAGTGTTCTCTTAGTCTCCGGTAAGAGTGTGAAGATGATCAACATACACACACCACAACCAATCACCAAAAACCAAAAGATGGCTCTCCAATCCCAGGCTGCCGCTAGAGCTGCTCCAATCAATGATCCAAAAGCTTGTCCCAGCAGGGCAAAACCAGATGTGGCACCAACAAATGTTCCTCTTTCAAATTTTAAGGTGAAATCACCAACGAAACCAGAACTAATGGCGATGGTGGGCGAAATGCAAGCACTTTGAAGAATTCTCAAGAACACAAGGACACCATATGAATTGGAACATGCCAATCCGACAGAAACAGCCACATAGATAATCATACCGATGACAATAACGGGTCTCCGTCCGTAGATATCTGCCAACCCACCACTAAATGTAGGTGCTATACCTTGAAATAGTAAGTAAACGACCACTGTGACGTTGACCTTATCCTCATCGATGTTGAATTCTTTTTCCAGTTGCCTTAGAGCGGGATAGTAAATTGGAGAGCCTAACGATGACCAAAATGTGCACATCGTTAGCAGAGCAACCATACCCCATTTTTGGCCGTAACTCAGCAGTGTGTATGGGGCTTCATTTCTCGATATCGTACCATTATTTTCAATCGGCTTGTCATTCGTCATAACCATATCGCCGTGCTTAGTTGAATCATCGCCGTGAATCAAGCGAGGAACTTCGCCCGACTCAATTGAAATATCGTCATTCTCTATGCTTTCATTCGACATCTCTCTTATGTGTGACTTGGTTATCCAAACCTTCTAAACCATCTCGCTTCAAAAATATTAGATAATTGACATTTATATAGTCTGCTCTACTTATTCCTTTTATCGGAAGCTAATCCCTACATATCCCGTGTTGGCATAGCGACCCTACGCAGCCATTCTCGAAAATTTTCCGATGATTTAATTTTTCCGGTTGGTCTACAGATTTCGGAACAAGTCGTGCCAGTTCTTCCGATGGCGTCAACTCCCGACTTCAACACATGACAGAAGATCATGCTCACAGATATCTGTGTGAAGTATATGTGGATGTTCTCTGCTGGTTCTCCTGTCAACGTGGAGGGAATTATCGGCTCGTCATTATGGATCCTGGGCCCTTCGCACCCGCGACTACCTAGCTGCGTTGCAAGTCCCATGTGAAATTTAATCGGGCGGGCGACTCCCGATGGTGACAATCTTGTGCAGCTTGAGTGAATTATGTTGGTGTTATGTCTCTGTCTTCCCCTCGAGCAGCCTTTTCTCCTGTTGACGTCTCTTGTGAGAAATCTTCTTACCTTGTGCAATTATTACTAGTAGCAATGAACAAGATAGGGCCGTTAATGCGCCCAAAAATGTGAAAACGCCACCACTAGTCATCTTGTTAGTCATCCGAGTCAACGTTGCGATAAGGATCGCCGAAAAAATGCATCTGAATAAATTTAGGCACCCAGTAGCAGTAGATGCTTTTGATGGAAATACATCGACAATCAACGTAACTGACATTGTCAAAATACAGTTGGAAAAAAGCGATGCGAATGCACTCATGCAGAGGACAGCAGCTAATGGAGCTTTCACATGTAAACACCATCCATAAGAGATAAACCCTGCACTGCTTAACAGCACAGTGAAAATCGCAGGTTGTAACCTGGCTCGGAAGATGTTGAAGGTGTAGTGACAGTCGTTTTCCATTTTCTCTCTAACACGCTCGATGTCCCCCGCGTATTCTTCCAATAGAAGCTCCTCTTGTGTTTTCAACCATTCCTTATGACGCTTTATTTTGCCCCTGTAGTTCCAATTCAAGTACCTTCCTGAGGTAACAACACTTATCAGCGTGCAGATACCGGCTGGTAAGAAACATAGACCAATCTTGGCTACAGACAGGTGGTAATGTTTGCTCAAAGCGGTCGTTAATGCGGTCTGGTGAGTGGTCCAAGTTGCGAACTGCAAGCCGGCCACGGTAAGTAGTAAAGCAACCTCGGGAATCTTAAGGACGGCAAAAGGTGCCAAAAGATTCAGCGGAGTCGAATTCTCCAGCGTTTCAATATCTGGATTATCGAGATGGAGCCTATGTCTAGCAACTGGGATGACTAGCAAAGGCGACTTGTTAATGACTGACTTGGGTGTGACTGATCCATTACCAACGACTGTTCTCTTAGTCTCAGGTAAAAAAAGAACCGTAGCTACAAGGCAAGCCCCAGATCCGATGGCTAAGAACCAAAAGATAGATCTCCAACCCCACCTTGAGGATAGGCCAGCGCCAATTAGGGCACCGAACGCGCTGCCTACGACTTGACAACCAGAAACATAGCCAACATATCCGCCTCTTTCTGCTCTGGTAGTGACATCGCCCATTATTCCACTATTTATAGCGATCACTGGAGATATTCCAGCCGCTTGTAAGCACCTCAATGCAATAATCTGAGCGTACGACTGGGAACATGCTAATCCAACACAAGCGGAGAAGTAAACCAAGACTGACAGTATCACAATGGGTCTCCGCCCAAGATAGTCCGCCAATCCTCCCATCAGGGTTGGCGATATGCCTTGGAAGATGAAATAGACAACCACTGTGATATTAACCTTCTCTTCAGATATATCAAATAAATCCTCAATCACTGTCAAGACCGGATAGTAAATTGCAGCAGCTATAGTCGAGAAAAATCCTGTGAAG
Organism: Torulaspora delbrueckii; assembly: GCF_000243375.1. Lineage (NCBI taxonomy): Eukaryota > Fungi > Ascomycota > Saccharomycetes > Saccharomycetales > Saccharomycetaceae > Torulaspora > Torulaspora delbrueckii. The sequence continues at coordinate 829,743 of NC_016503.1, read as the reverse complement.
GCACATTGAACAACCAGTAAAAACTTCTCTCGGCGTCCAAACCTAGAGTATGGTGGTGAAGTATAATGGGGCTCGAGCCTTGCAGATTTTGTCCTAGTACATGAACTTTGCTCTACATCTATTGAGCACATGGATTCATTATCACCGGGAAGCGACAGCCTTTCATGTTTCGATTCAGTATCCTTTTCCGTCGGAGTTTTTCTAATATCCTCCTTCTCGTTATTATTCATAGCAGCACTACCTGAGATTAAGAGAAGGGTCCAGGATCTCCTTGAAGAATACCATGAATATCTTTCACTTGTCACTAATCTGCATTTAAGTTGCTTGATGATATATATATAACCAAAGTTTATTTTTTCTTCGATAAGCGAAGATGACAAATAATAAAATGCTTGGCGAAATTGGTCAGAGAAGTGATGTCATTTAAAATTCGGCTTTTCTACACAACAACTAGTTTCCAACACTTCATACAATTAGAATAAGACCTTCGACGGCCCTAATTCTGTACAATTAGTAATTAATCCACTATTAGTCTGAACTCCTTCTTGAAATCACATATCCAAGAGAGTGGTCAGATGCGTAACTACCTGCGCCTTTGTAGTAAACTCTATCATTACACTTAATCCAAAGTATAATATTATATGAGATGAGGTAGCGACAGAATGCTCACGATGGTGAAAATTTTTGCAAAAGAGAATATGCTGTTCCCGACACAAACGAATTTTTAGTGAGATTCCTGTGTTGTTTGTCAAGTAAGCTGCTCACGATGGCGGAGGATGTTTAGGTGTATGGATCAAAAAATTGATCGGTTTCTGTGGTGAAGCGTGAAGCTCGTTTATTGGCGATTTCGCCATGTGAGTTTGAGGCCCATTGATAAAATTAGCGCTTTGTGATCGTTGGTGGCTTGCAAATCTTCTTTGTGGTATGGGGTCTGTTTTAATCCCATAATGTGGTTGTATTTGTTGTGGAGGTTGCAAATATCCAGATACTCCTCTTGCCGGTGACTCGGTGGGAACGCCCATCAAAGAAGGCCGGCTGCTCAGCGCACCAGGGTGATGCCCACTGATACCGGAGTTACCTGTGGTCACTAAATTTGCGGGGGAGAATGAATGGAACTGATCGCTTTTCTGATTCTCATTATTCTGAAGTATGCTAGCTTCCCTTGATCTTCCGGTCCTCACTCCCAGTCCCGCTGGGACAGAATTCTGAAATTGATACTGTGTTTGCAATGGGGTATTGTAATGCTGGGGAAGCCATGGTGTAGGCCCAGGAACATTGTGATACAGTATGGAATATGGGCTTGGCATGCTTTGCACTTGTGCTTGGTTAGTATTAATCGATGCAACTTCAGATGCGATCCGACGATGACCTCTTGGACTCATCGCTGGAGAATTCCGCTTTCTTCTTTTTAAACTTGATGAAGGATTGGGTTCACCCCGATGCGGTAGGTTAACAACATCCAGCAGTGTTCTGATAATATCGTCAGATATTTTATCGCTTTCAATGCATTTACCGATTACAATGTTCAGTGTTCTGAGGTTGCTATCTCGCAACTCTTCAACCTCTTTGCGCTTCTGTTCTATGCGGAGCTCTAAAAGTTTATTGAAAATGTCCTCATCCGTTTCCGCTAACTCGACATATTTCTCCAGTCCAACTTCTGCCATGAATGTTCTCTTCAAATCAGAAGTCCTACCAGCTGCCGAACCGCTTGCTGGATCCTCAACCTTTAGTTTGATCTTCCTATTTTCCAGCTCATCGGATAACTCCCGTTCTGGAAGGCCAAAATCTTGCTTGTTTGTAGAAGAATCCTGCATTTATGCATATATTTATATGATAAGCACTTCCTTGCTGCCACTCTCTTTGCCTTAACTCTTCTCTCCTCTATGTCGCCTCTGTTCAGCAACCGTCTTTGAAGGTGATCCACTGCAGGTGCGAAGGCGGAGGTGCAAATCCAATACTCAATCTCCTCAATTCAAAGCCACTATTAAGTGTGGTACTCTACTAAATCAGGACTAAAGACTTCTTGACTGGGGAGCTCCTGGCTCTGCAACATTTCGGCGATTCCTCTAAGTCCAACAGTGAGGGCAGGCTCATCCTAAAAAATGGTGAAAATTGGGAAACTGACAAAGAGGAAATAGAGGCTTTAGTTGCCTGGGGATTCCATCAAATCCATAGCTTTCCCAATTTGGACCTTACGCTATTCCTGGCACACCTTCTACAGGCCTGAAACTACGTCAATTTTCTTGGATATTGCCATTCTAGTCCTAGCTTGACGGAAAGAGTAAAAGCAGCTTTACGAAAGAACAGATGCATGCATCAAACGGTTTCTTTAGTCCAATATTGTCCACTTTTTGCGGGCTAGATTGCCTCCCCGTCCCATTCCGCTCCATTGAACGGATTTACATCGTTCATTTGTGGCCTAAAACAGCGCCTCCATTCATTCCAGAGGGGCCAGAACGATTCTTAACATTCTTGGACTGTCAAGACTTTGAAAGTTGCATGCTAAATTACCTCTAAAGACGCGATCCGTTTGTCAGAGTTACATTTATTTCCTGTTTTGGTGGTATTGTGTTGCCTATTCCTACAGTTGCAAAAAAAGGCCCTCCTACCACGTCTGAGCTGCAAAAGTCGTCGACGTGTAGTTATTATTTGCCTACGGTTGATAGCACTATAACTGGTAATAGTAATGATACAAATCTGCCTTGAAGAAGCTACACACATATGCGATATAGAGAGGGAGTAGAAAAAAAGAAGGCAAAGATACAAACGGGCGGAAACATTTTGTTAAAACCGACCCATAATGTGACTGCAACCAAAGACATAACAAAAAAACGCTGAATTTAGCTGAATTAACAGCTTTTAAAATTGGATGGGACAGATTCGCTTGAACTACATTGGAAAAAAAGGCCGAGAAAAAAAATTCAACACTTAGTATAGAACAAAGTGAGCGGAACCAGAAGTGACAGCAACGGTACAACCATCAGAACCGCTGCCATTGTAAACACCGTTTTCGTATTTACATTCACCTTGGACCACAGAGGAAGAATCGGAAGCGACGATTTTGACGTTGAAGTTCAATGGAGTTCTGTTGTTTGGGTTTGGAATTAAGGACAGGTAGCTGATACCGTTAGTGTGACCGGCACCAAAGTTCATTGGAGCCCAGTTACCGATACCAGAACCTGCGTTACCCCAGACACAACCATCTTCGAGAGAGACACCGGCGTTGTTGACGTAGTATTGAGCCGAAGTCTTCATTCCTTGCCAGGTGTAGTAAGTGTCCTGGTCAACAACAGTCAAAGGTTGAGATTGACCAGCACCAACGTAAGTTGGAATGACCATGTTTTCAGTACCTGGGTAGTCGGTTCTACAGACGGCAACACCTTGGTTCAACTGAGAGACAACATAAGCGGATGGATAACCCCATTCACACAGGTAATCGTTGTTAGTGTTAGAACGGTACAACATACCATTTTTACAGTATAGACCACCAATAGATCTACCGTCAGCTGGCTGACTAGATGGCCATTGAGTCTTGGACATACCGGCTTGACAGGCGTAAGAACAGTAAGAACCATCAGCACAACTACCTCCGGTGGAAGTGTCTGGGTTCTCAATACCAGACCAACCACCTTGGTTGATCCAGTCAATGGCAACCACACCTTGGCCTGCTGGAAATTGACTACATGGGATGGTACCATCTTGGAATTTCTCCGTTGGACCAGAGAAAGCAGCCAAGTCACCGTAAATGCCACCAGAACTGGTTGAAGTGGAGGTAGCCTTGGCAGAGGAAGAAGTGGAACTTCCTACCTTTGCCGAGGAGCTTGAAGTGCTAGTTGTGCTAGTTTCAGCAGTCTTCGAGGAAGAAGTGGTGGAAGTGGTCTTTTGCTCGAAGGAGGAAGAAGTCACAGCAGTGGCTGGAGATGAGGTGGTGGTAGCCTCGGCAGAAGAAGTCGAAGGGGTCAAAGTGGTTGGAACAGCGGTTTGACTCTCAGTGACAGCACTGATTCTTCCAACGGTCTGACCATGACCATCAACAGTGACTGTCTGGTAAACGTATTCAACAGCGACAGCTCTCTTGTGTTGATGAGCGTCAGTAACGGTAGTAACACAGTCTTCGTCACGCTTTACATGCATGTGAGGCAAAGCAGACACGATAGCATTAGCACCAATCAAAGTGGTGGCTAAAGCAGTGGAAAATTTCATTTTTTGGTTCAATTACTTTTAATTGGAATTCTGCAAATTGTATAATTGTTAGTAAAGCTGGACTTTTTAATAGCTATCTTCAACCTGGATCAATCTTGTCGAAACACAACGATTCAGAACTCTCCTGTCAAAGACCAACCCCAATGATCGACAGATCAGATCTCATATCTGATTTTATTCAAGATCTTGCAATATTATTAGGAATACGCGAAATCGCGAAAACCAAACCGGAAAAACTAAAAATAAAGTCTTTCCGGCGTTTCAACAATCAAAAATGGCTGGCACGAAACGATAACCAGCCATTCTGTCCTTTGTTTTGACAAGTTTCACAGGTCAAGCACGTTGGGATCGTATGGATAGGGGTTGTTGTTTTGGCAGAGACAAGAGACGATTGATCTGATGAATGTAGTTAGTTAGCAATTGGAGTCAAACATACTGTTAGGCTAGAATCAAATGAAGCCTTAGACTTGGATAATAACGTATAGTAAAGGAAAGTAAAGTAGTTGGATAGAGAGCTTGTAGGAGGCTCAAAAAGGAATGTAAATAGTTGGAAGGTTTAAAAGGAGTGTAGCAGTATGCTCGTAGTCGTCTTTCAGATCAAACTCGGACTAAATTCTTTGTCGTGTGTGGTCTGTGTGGTTCTTTATGTACTAAAGTTGCGACAAGAAGTTTAAAAAAATTGTGCTTGCTTGGTTTGTATATTTTTTTCTCTGACGGCGACACCCAGCGTCACCGACGTTTCGTCTGCCCGAATGCGACAGATCTCGAACAAAATAAACAGCCAAATGGTAAACAAAAAAGCCAGTGCGGCAGATTATGGTAGATTCTGGTAGATTTAGAGTAGATAATTCGACGTTTTGACGTCAGGGCGGGGGGATTACTCTTTCTTTTGTCTTAGAACTTTGTAGATTTTGTTCATGCCAAATTTTCTGTTAACGACCCATTCTAGAACCCAGTAAGGAACGAAGAGAATTGCCCAGGACATCCTAGAGGCGAACGTACCTCTGTAGACATCTACGGGATCTCTGTTGCTCAAGATGTCGCGAACAAGTTTCTCTGCGTAGGCTTCAGCGGTCATAGGTGAGTGCCTTTTAGCCATTTGTTGTCTGTGCTGAAACACTTCCATACTCTCTTTGAAATTGTACATAGAGGTAGCTGGTAGGGGTCTCTTGTCGGCGATGTCGGTATTGACACCACCAGTGATGGCATTGATCACTCTTACACCCAACGGTTTCATTTCGAGATGCAAGTCACGAGCATACTGATGGATAGCAGCCTTTGAGGCAGCATAGATACTTGAGAAAGGTAGTACACCGATACCGGCGATCGAGCCGGTAAACACAATGGTTCCTTTAGCGTTGATCAGAAACTGAGCCAATTCACGACACATGTTGACATGACTAAACACGTTAACTTTGAAACATTGTTCAACCATATCGTTAGTGACATCTATAGCCGGGAATGTACAACTTTGTCCAGCGTTGTTGTACAGCAAGTCTAGTTTCCGATATGGCAATTCAGCAGCTAGAGTGCGCTTTAGCTCTAAGATTTCGTCCCCATTAGTCACATCCAAACGATAGGGAATAATTACACCTGATTCAAACTCCTTTGCCAGCTTCTCCATTGGTTCCACTCTTCTGGCGCACGCATACACTTTGTAACCATTTTGTGCCAACTCCCTAGCGATAGCAAATCCGATACCTGATGATGCGCCAGTAACCACAGCAATCTTTCTTGAATTTTCAGTCGTCATATTCTCTTCTTAGTCAGATACTTTCTATATCTTTGACGTCTTATCTTGAAAGTTTCTTCCAAATTTTAATGATTAGTGCAGTGGAGCAAATCCCTTATAGCTTTTGCAAGTGGGGTTCAGCGCGCGAGGTTGAAATTTTGAAGATTCTCACACATCAAGAGAGTAAAATCGAAGATATTTTATATACATAGAAGTGTAACTTGATCATCTCGTCATATAGATAAAGAATAAGAATAAAATAAATAAAACGATTCGAAAGCAATCATGACGAATTGAAGACCTCCTTCAAGAAAGCATCCTCTTCCGCCAAATGTAGAGCCTTGTTACCAGCAGCTACTGCACCACTTGGGTTTCTACCACAGTATCTAACGGCGTGACCCTTGTAATTGTCAGTCTCCTTCAAGACGGTAGCCAATCTAGGAGCCGCGTAGGACCAAGAACCCATGTTCAAAGGTTCCTCTTGACACCATACGATATCTTCCAGATTTGGATAAGAGTTGATAGCATCGCGCAGTTGAGCAAATGGGAATGGATGTGGTTGTTCAATCTTCAAAAAGGCGGTGGTTTTGTCTTCTAAATCAGCACGTCTCTTGTGCAAAGCAGTGTAAACTTGACCTGTCATTAAAACCAATCTCTTTGTTTCTTCCTTGGTGCCGATGCTGTTGCCATGCTCACCATCCTCAATAATCCATTTGAAGGAACCTTCACTGAACTCAGATAACTCTGATCTTGCCAATGGGTGACGCAGCAATTGCTTCGAGAAGAACAAGATCAATGGCTTACGGAACTGGCGGTGTTGTTGTCTTCTTAGAATGTGGAACAAGTTTGCTGGAGTTGTTGGGTAAACCACTTGGAAGTTACAATCCTGATGTTGTCTTTGCAATTTCTCCTCTGATGGGAAGAATCTTTGATCTTCGTTAGCCAATTGTAGGAATCTTTCGAGTCTACCACTAGAGTGTTCTGGACCTTGGCCATCATAACCGTGTGGTAGAGAGAGCACTAGACCGGAACGTTGCTTCCATTTTTGTTCACCACCAGCGATAAATTGATCGATGATAACTTGGGCAGTGTTAGCAAAATCACCAAATTGAGCTTCCCACATAACAAAGTTGTCTGGATCAGTCAAAGAGTAACCGTATTCGAAACCCATAACACCATATTCGGATAGGGAGGAGTTAGCAATTGTGAAATCACCTTGCTTCTCGCTTAGGTTCTTCAATGGGGTGTAAATTTTTTCTGAGCTTTGATCATGTAGAACAGCATGACGTTGAGAGAAAGTACCTCTTTCAACATCTTCACCAGAAACTCTGACATTATAACCTTCGAGAGCCAAAGTACCGAAAGCCAATGCTTCACCGGTGGACCAGTCGATACCGTTACCGCTCTCAACGGATTTACCTCTGTTATTCAAAATTCTCTTCAAGTTTCTGTGAACTTCAAAGTCTGCTGGCCATGAAGAAATTGCCTTACCCACTTCCTTCAAAGTATCAGCTTGGACGTTGGTAGGCTCGTGAGGCAAAATCTCAGTAGCCAATTCTTTAGGAGATTTGAAATTTTCCCAGGCGGCGGTTAACCATTCTCTTGAAGTTGGCTTATAATCCTTGGCCTTCTCGAAGGCCTCTTCAAAGAGGTTCCAAACCCATTTTTTGTGCTCCTCAATATCAGCCTTTGTGAAAGAGCCCTCAACCACCAGTTTTTCGGTGTAAACGTCAATTACGGACTTTTGCTTGGCAATCTTTTGGTACATCAAAGGTTGAGTAAAGGAAGGTTGATCAGTTTCGTTGTGACCGTGCTTTCTCCAGCCAACGACATCGATGATGGCATCGGTATGGAAAGTTTGCCTCCATTCAGCAGCTAGGTTGAAGATGAAAGTGACGGCCTCCACATCGTTTGCGTTAACATGGAAGATTGGTGCGTCGATAGCCTTGGCCAGATCGGATGGGTATGGAGTGGATCTAGCGAATCTTGGATCAGTGGTAAAACCAATTTGATTGTTGGTGATGACATGAATAGTACCACCAGTCGAGTACTCTGGCAAGTTGACAAAACCCATAGTCTCATAGACAACACCTTGACCTGCGAATGCAGCATCACCATGTAATAGAACAGAGACTGCCTTTGCCTTGTTTTCTAAGTCATTCTTAGCGTAAAGAATAGATCTTGTTCTACCCAAAACGACAGGATCTTGAGCTTCCAAATGGGAAGGGTTGGCAACCAAGGATAAATTAACGTACTTACCGGAAGTGGTTGGTCTCTTGTAGTTCATACCCAGATGGTATTTGACATCACCAGATCCTTCAGCTTGGTCCTGAGAACTAGAACCGGTAAATTCTGAGAAGATAGACTCATTTGGCTTACGCACCACATTGGACAGAACGTTTAGTCTACCACGATGAGCCATACCTAACACAACGTCTTCAACACCCATTTCAACGGAACGGTCAATCAAGGTCTTGATACCTGGCACAACTGCTTCCAAACCTTCCAAACCAAATCTTTTATCATTTGGGAATTTTGTCGATAAGAAAGACTCGAAGGAAGTAGACCAAGTCAGCCTGTCCAAGATTTGTCTCTTTTGATCGATAGTGTAGTGGAAAGGAGTTGGGATCTCAATTCTCTCTCTTAGCCATTCACATTTTTCCTTTGATGGGATATGAGTGTATTGAATACCGTATGATCGACAGTACAATTTTTCCATCGCATTAACAATCTCTCTCAAGGTCATCTTTGTTCTACCATCCTTGGCAAATCTTGGTAGAATACCTGGCCCAAGGTTGATCTCTTTGTCCAAATCACGCTCGGTGAAACCATAATATTCCAATGTCAATTCTTTTGGAATTGGTTTAGACTTATCATCCCCGAATGAAATTTGCAAGGGATCGATATGAGCTTTCAAATGACCTCTCACCTGATAAGCTCTACATAGTAGTTGCACTTTCAAATGGGTCATAACATTCTCATCCACACTACCAACTCCTTTGTCCAGAGGCAAGTTCTCTGACCCAGTTGGGCCACCTACCAAGTTTGGTGGTGCCTGAAATGCACTGGCAGGTGAAATATTCGTATTGCCCATGTTCTTGAAATAAGCATTCCAAGATGCATGAACGGAAGAAGGATCATTCTTCCAGGCTTCGTACATTTCATCGATATAGTTGGCATTGGATGTAGACAGAAATGTATCAGTACCTGAAGCAAAACATCTCTTGCTTGTAAATCCAAATGGCACAACCACGCCGGCAGAACTTCTGCCTATAGTTGTCCTTCTCAGCAGGCAGCTTTTCAAAAGCCTGCCGGAGGCAGTACGAGACGATGAAATCGATCTCAACATCTTATCCAGTTGAGAAAGGGGGTGGGTGGCGTGTGTAACAAACTAGTTGTATGGACCGCTTGTGACAACTCTTAAAAAGTTTGAATTCGGAAAAAGACCAGTCTTTACTACTCAACAGTTACAAAAATGATCGACTGTATTTGTCTTCTCTCTTCTTAGCCTCTTCGCCTGCTTGCTCACTGATCTTTCAAATACGGGGGCGGCCTAGATTCAAAAGCTTTTTGTTATTGGTCAGGAAGACTGGAACGAAAATTAAAGCAGTCAGAAGAACAAAGAAAATCAAATATACTCAAGGTACGATATATCGAGAAGCGAAGATTACCAATAGTTAAGCAGAATAGATTTATAGCCTTAGAATCGCCCGTGAATGCGTTACTTTTACCAAAACCCGGAGCAATAGGCCAAGAGTCAATACCGCTATGCCCTGCCCTCTCTTGTTAGGTGTCTCTCCAGACTCCCCCATATCCAAAAATCCTTGACCTATAATCCTCGATAGTGCATAGCGGCGACAGCCTCTTCGCATCCGAACATCGGATGCGAGAACGGAGAAGCCTTAAAGTATCGGGTCCGATATCGTTGGATGTCATCGCTTAGATGTTTTAGGTAGTTATGTCACTGAATAAAGCTGGTTGATCCACCTGGAGCAATTGAACTTTATTGGTAGTACGGCGAAATCAAGATGTGAAAGAAAAGGTACGCAACAACGCTTTCAGTTGTAGAAGAGATCAGTAGAATTAGAAGAGTGGCTAACGTAAATGAGTGGCTCTTCATTTGTCTGAGCACTAGGAACGTTAGCCTGTAGGTTCACCAGGAGCGGCATGCTCCAAGTGATCCCTAAGCAGCTGAGCAACCCACCAGAAATGGGTGCGCAGCTGAGAATCGAATGCGCGCTATGTAAATTTATACAGAATTTTCGAACTCAGATTAGTTTTCTTGCTCGATGACACCCTTTTCAGAGACATAGATACCATCCAAAAACTTACGGATATCTTTGTTTCTGACACGGCAGATTTGTTGAACATCAGCAGCGTTTTGAGAAACATCTTCGACCGAGTTACCGGATAAAACCATCTCATCCTTTTGAGTAGTGGAAAATTCGATATCAACACCTTCTCTGACTGGAACCAACCTGACCTTCTTGTCACCCAAGAAGTTTCTGATCTCGATGAATTTCTTACCATCCTTGTCAACAACATTGACGTTGATTGGGAAATGCGCGTAGACGTATCTCATCTTGTACTTGTATCCCTTAGTAACACCGGTGATCAAGTTGTCGACCAAAGACTTGACGGTTCTCAAAGCAGCAACGTGCTTTCTGTCACCATTGTGAACAGCAACTTTAATCTGCTTCTCACTGATTTGGGTGAAAGTAACATCGATGTGCTTCAAGTTCTTGACTAGAATACCTCTTGGACCAGTGACCTTGACGACTCTCGATCTGATGTTAACCTGGACACCCTGTGGGACTTCAATGAATTGTTCAGTTTGGACGAATTTCATTTTACTATCAGCGCTTTAGTGATCTAATGTTTAAATCGCTAGAGTACAAATTGAAGGAAATCGCTACAAGAATGGAAAGGTGCTACTTTTTCATCGCGCTTATATACTTTTGAAAATTTTTCACAACGAGAGTGCGTCTATAAACTCGAGCAGCTCGTTAATTACGATGCCTCTCAAAACAAAATAGTACATGCTTAAAACTAACATATAGTTACTTAGTTATTTTCAAACCATTGATCAGTGAATTCGTTAAGCTTTTCGGCGTCGTTATAGACCCACGAGCCTTCCTCGTTATAAAATTTGGCGTTGTCATACATTACTTGCAGATCTTGTTTGACATCTTCCAAACTGTTATATTGTCCCTTCTTGGCATTCCTCAAAACTATATCTAGAGCAATAGGGTGCTTGATTAGAGTGTAATAATCAGGGTAGTCTCGTTTAGAGGGAAGTTTCTCAAATATGGTTGTGCGTGGATGTTCATCAGTTTCGTCGATCTGTTCACGCATTAAAGCGAGTAGATTTTCAACGACAGGGAGAAGCTCGTTTTGAGCCTTCTTGGTCTTCTTGGTCTTTGATTGTTTACTCTTATCCACCTTTGAATTAGCTACTCCGTTAGTTTCAGATTCTTCGGGTGTCAAAGGATCATTCTTTAACGTGAGTTTGATCTTCAGCTTAGGTTTCTTCTTTTCCGGTTCCTTGACTTCAGCAGCGGTCCCTTCCTCGTCAACTGCTTCATCCAAGCCATTCTGGTCCTCGGCAACTGGGACGCTCCTCCTTCTCTTACTTCTAGACTTTCGTTTAGGTTTAACCAAAGAGGATTCTTCATCCTCTTCTACTACTTCTTCAGCTGGAGCCTCATTTATACTAGGTTCAGCAGTGCTCTCCAAAGTGCCGATCTCATCTCCAAGAGGACTGCTTACACCTTGTCTCTTTGCTCTAGCCTTACGTCTCTTTTCGATGGCTTCTTCCAGAGTACTGCTTTCATCTTCAACCGCTTGCAAAAATTGTTCTTCGGTCAAACCATCGTCGTAGTAAACCCTTTTTCTTTCTCTTATCCTACCAACAGCGACCGGCTCAGGTTGAAGGTGAGCGGTGATATCCTCCGTGAACACTTCTGGTAACTCATCTACTTCAATCAATCTCGGTAGAGACTGCTTGAGGCCCATTGATTTGGCTTCTTTATTTTCCAACTGTACTCTTTCCTCATCCATCTTATCAAACAATATTTTCTCTTCCTCACTACGTGCCAAAATCTCATTCAACTCATCGTCATCGAGCTCAGCCTTGTCTTCCTCATCTCTGCTAGATTCACTTTCGATCAATCTTCTCAAAAAGGCTTCTTGCTCCTCTGCTGTAGATTTATTATCAAACTTACCGGCCTGAATAACTTTGCCGTCAATATCTAATTTTTGGGTAGCTCTCTCTAAAATGACTTCTTCCACCGTATCAGTGGTGATTAACCTCAAAATTCTAACCTCATTTTTCTGTCCAATTCTATGAGCTCTATCCTGAGCTTGCAAATCCTGATGAGGATTCCAGTCAGTATCGAAAATAATAACAGTATCGGCAGTCTGCAAGTTAAGACCAAGACCACCTGCTCTAGTAGATAATAGGAAACAGAAATAATCAGAATTTGGAGCATTAAAGTCTTTTAACATATCTGTTCTGTCTTCGGTCTTGGTACCACCATCTAATCTCATATATTTTAACCCCTTCATTCTCAAGAAATCTTCCATGATGTCCATAACCTGGGTCATTTGAAAAAACATCAGGACTCTGTGGCCTGTAGCTCGGAACTTGGGCAATACACGGTCCAACAATTCGAATTTACCAGCAACACGATAAAGTAGTGGACTGTTTTCCCTCGTTGGATTAATTACACCTTCCACTTCATCAAAAACGAAAGGATGATTACAGATCTTCCTCAGTTGCATGATTTTATTGTTAAGACCTTTAATACCACCTTTTGTAGCTCCCTCGGTACCAGCTCCGACGAACAATGCATTATGCTTAAGCATTTGCTCATACAATTGGTGCTGTAGCCCTGAGAGTTTACATTTGATGACTTTCTCCACCTTGTCTGGCAGATCCTTTTCGACTTCTTTCTTCAAACGACGCAGCAAAAATGGTCTCAAAACTTTATGCAATCTTCTGATAATCAATAACGTCTCTTCTTCTGTAAGTTCAAGTTTTTCTTGAGTGCCAGTATTTGCAAATGGCGTGTTGAACCAATCTTCAAAAGTCTTAGCAGAGTTAAAAATTTTCGGTAAAACAAAGTTCAATAAAGCCCACAGTTCGGGTAGATTGTTTTGTAGAGGAGTACCAGTCAAAATCAGTCTATTCCTAGTATGATAGTAATGCGTTATGGTGTACGACAACTTGGATTGTGCATTCTTCATTCTGTGACCTTCATCAATGATCATATGCGCCCAGTCAGGTTTAGCTAGCACTGAGCGATCCTTAATGATATATTCGTATGTTGTTAACAGCACATCAAAGTTCCCAGATCTGACCTGGAACTGAAGAGATCGTCTTTGATTCGGGGTACCTTTATAAATGATGGTGTTCAGACTAGGCGCCCACTTTTCGAATTCCAATGTCCAGTTTGTGATGGTAGATAAAGGAACGATGACTAAGAAAGGACCTGGTTCTTTCTTGACTTCGTAAAGATAGGTAATGAGAGAAATCGATTGAATTGTTTTACCCAAACCCATTTCATCTGCCAAGATACCATTCAAATGGTTATTGTACAAGGAGACCATCCACTCCAAACCACGGATCTGATATTCTTTTAGGGTACCTCCGATTAAGATGGAGGGCTGCTTCGTCACTTTTTCCTTAACTCTGTGAGCAACTTCGTAGTAATCAACCTTTTCTCTTTCTTCGTCTGTGATTGGTGGCACTTCTTCACCTCTTAATATCATAGCCTCATTCTGCTGAACTTTGACAGCTTGCGCTAGAGAATCCAAGAAGGTGTTGGTCTGTCTCAGCAACTGAGTAATTCTTGTATCCTTTGTTTGATCCAAGAGTTTCAAATAAGCCTCTTCATCGTTAGACTTCAAAGCAGCTAGACGTTGTTTTGCGGTTCTTTCCATCCTCTTTTGCTCATCCTTCTCTATCTGGTTGTGAGCAATTTGGCCGAGTCTACCAAACTGTAGACAACGATCGCGATACGACCATGTCTCCGACTGTTTCTCCTTGACAAAGTCCACGATGGAATTGACTTTTTTCATGTGCAAATTCCTTTCCTTCTTACGTTTCTCCAGTAACTGCTGTCTTTCCAATTCTTCGGCTAATCTTACCGTCTGTGGAACAATGGTTTTACTTCTCACCTGCACCGACCGTTGTGCCGCAACAGTAAAAGGTGAATCGCGTAGAAATGGGATTGAATGGTGAGCTTGGCTTGTCACATTGGTGATAAGCTTCTGCCTCAAAGATTTCTGTTTCGTCAAGAGTTTCAGACCCTTAAGTTCTATTAAAGCCCTAATTTTGGCCACATCAATCCTTGAGGGAATGTCATCCTTTGTCACAAAGTCCAATGCATCTTCCAATGAATATGTTCCAAGGTTAGCTGGTAACCTTTCTAACTCGCTTATCCTCTTGGCGATCCGAGACGAAACTCTTGACTCAATGGAAGGATCGCCCAGCCTCGTAGGTGCGCAGTTCGTGAATTTCTCAGACAAACCAAGGTTTTGGACATTCTCTTCGAAATCGAGTGAACACTTCACTGGGCTCAGTTTCTCCGACTCATCGGTAGAATTTGCACCGGACAAACTGTTCTCATCCTGATCTAGCAGAAGCTCTTCGGGTACGTCCAAGTCTTTTCCAAGTAGTTGCAACGCCAGTAACTGTCTTTCTAATAGATCATCATCGTAGGAAACTCCTTGCTTAATTCCGCTTCTCAATTTATCCAAACGTTGAATGTACACATCCTGGTCTCTTGAAACTTCACCCAAAGTACGTTCGATGGCATCAATTTCTAGCTTGTTCTCCTTCTTATTCTCAATAATAGCTCTGTAACGGTAAAGCAGCTGTTCTAACTGTGCAGTAGTGACTGGCCTAGGTATATGAATGCTTGGAATCTCTGTTTTCTCCTTCGTTGGTAGCATGCCTTTATTTGTAGGCAGCACCGTTGGATTGGCTGACACCGTATTCATTCTTAGCACTCTGGCCTGATTTTGAATTGTATGTGGTGACAACTCGCTCTAACAGTTGTAATGCCTTCGCGCGATAGATTGTTGTTTGCCCCTGTAAACACCAAATTCAAACCACTCTAGCCGCTGAACTGTATGTGTTGTTCACGTCTATTATCGTGTTTTTCGTATTTTTTCTTTTTCCCTTTTCAGTTGATCCAGGAATCTTGTCGATTATTCGTATTACTTTACCTTCAGCTGAACCTGTAAATTCTGACTTGAATCCATCAACTTCCTGTGATGAAAATCTTCGCCACTTTACTACTTTCAACGGGCCTTAATTTTTTCAAAGCTATTCGGGTAATTTTATCTGACACGTGATTTCAAATCATGATTTGAAAAATTATCATAGTTAAATGAGAAGGAGATGAGATGAGATGAGATGAGTTGTACTGTAAAATCTATCTACTCAGCTGGCGTATTCAATTCATCTGATGTCTTCCAGTTCAAAACACGCAGAATTACAGGCTAATATTGCAGTGAACAGTCTGCTGAGCACCTTACTTCCCGGTGCTAAAAAGATTTCAAGCGGTATTGATGGCAGGCGGCCGAAGAGCTCCACAAAGGTAAGAGGTTCTAAAGCACAACTTATAGATCGTAATTTGAAAAAAATTGTCGAGTTACAGGAGCGTGATGTGGAAAGTTTGAAGAAACGTCAGAGAAAGATGAAGAAGCGGGCAGTGAGGGCCAATAAGGTGGAAAACGATAAAATACAACAACTTGCCAAGCTTAGCGTTCTGGAAAGGCATAAGAAAGTCGGTACGTTGACAGTGAAAGAGCAAAAGTACCTCAACAAGTTGGTGAACAGGAACGTCAGGACGGCTAGGTCGTTGGATTTGGAGGAAGAAGATAAAGAAGCGCTGCGAGAATTGCAACAGAAGATTATTAGTCAAAATTCTGGAGTAGAAAGTGCAAAGAGAAGTAAAAAGAGGCGGAAGACGGTTAAGAAATTCAAAGAAGATATTCACCCAACGGTTAGTGACCGTAGGTATCCTGGATTGACCCCGGGTTTGGCGCCCGTTGGTCTCAGTGATGAAGAAGATAGTAGTGATGAGGATTAGTATTTTATAAAAGTGCTTTTAATATGGAATATTTACTGTTCAAATGGCACTTGGCCGAGCTCAAAAAATGCCTGTCTTGTGATAACACATTGCTTTCTCACAATACGTCTATTGTCATCCAGAACTGGTTCAAGAGCCCTGATGATATCTATCTTGTAAGGTAAACTGTAATTCAGTGGAACTACACTTGATAAAATCAGTAAAAGCTCCAAAGCTAGAAGCCTTACCTGGACGTTATTGTGTTTGCCCGGTGTTATCAGCTTCAGCAATGTAGTGTATAAGGTTTGGACGTGCTCTGTTACCAGTTGATGAAATTTTTCAGCGGTATCTTTCAAAGTACTCAGCGCCGATACTTTGACATCTGCGGTTGGCAATTCCAGTGCTTGTAGCAATAGTGGCAATAAATTGCCCATATAAGGTTCAATAATCGTTTTTGGAATTTGCTTTAGAATCAAAGAGAGGCCGGTCAAGTAGTTGGATTTTGTCGACAGGTCGGCGCTGTTCTTGTAAAGATCTACCAGTTGAGGGAACATCTCGCTAAAGAACTTTTGTTTGTAAAGCAATTTTGTGTTGCAGTTCCATGAAATACCCTTATATCTGTTCATTGGCGTTATATCTATGACGAACACCTCAAAAAGCTTGGCTGCGAAAACTCCCACATCTTCTCTCCCTAGTTCCTTAATCAACCCACGTTGAAACTTGACACCCATCGGTGAGTTTTTCATGATGAGGCCTTTGCCAATCCATGTAAGAACTTCCAGATTAACGGCGGAAGTGTCATTCCAGTTGGAAAATTCTTCAACAGTCGATTCTTTCAGCCATTTGTTAACTAAGACCATAAGCAATTCAAGGTAACCTAACCTTTCTAATTCAGACATTGATAGGCTGTTCTTCTTGAGTAGGCGCACTGTTTTCTCAAAAAATGAGGTTGATTCCTTGAAATCACATTCTTTATTCAAAGCACCTAAGATTTTGACAAACGGCAACACACCACGGTTGGGCTTTTCAAAAATCTGTAGGTCCTTGTCGAAGAGCTCTGTGAATCTCACTAATTGTTGTTGATGGGTGTCTAAAGGCGTTTTTAGTTCGATGAAGAAAAGGACATTAGATAAAAGCGTCAGGATATGATCTTCCATTGTTACCGCCGTAGTATTAGTCATCATATCGAGTAGCGGAGCCTCAGTGGCTTCTTTGATGGCCGACGCATCAGTGTCTCTAATAAGTGTCGCATTGTTAGCTAGTAAAGTGTAAAGCGATGAAGCCAGTAAAAAGCAGTAATCGCTGGTACCCTTGTGTGACGCAACAATTTTTAATTTGGCAGAAAGGCCGATAATACTCTCTTTGACCAGTCGGTGCTTTGAGTTAGTGAAATCTAATATGACCTTCAAAATATTCTCCTTTTCAATGGGCTCATCTTCTCTGAGAAACATTTTATCCTTTGAATCAGATGGTAGAAGCTGAAGCAATTTCTTCAAAGACATCTCGTAAAGTAAATCCTCTTGGAGGTCGCCAATGGTTTTCAGTCCCTCTAGGCATGCATAGTAAATGTTCTTGTTAGTGTCTGTGAGTATGGTTTCCGTGAGATATTGAATAATTAAAGCCATCTCATCTCTGTTCAAATAATCTCTCATTTTGACCAATTTTGTGAATTGGATAACTGACAACGTCCGTACCGTGGTCTCGACCTTGGAGGTACCAGTCAAAGCTTTACCTAGAATCATCAAAATTTCGTCTTGGAATCCTGCTAGCTTATTCGTGCTCCTGGCTTGCGCATGTAGCGTGTTGTCATCATTGAAAACAACGATGTAAGAATCGAGGAAAAATGACAAGTTCATCATGACCAACTTCAGTTTAGCAGTTTTAGAACTACTCTTCAAAAATAAAGGCAATGTGTTTTCAATGACTTTATCAAATGTAACCGTGTTGGCACTCCCTATCGCTGCCAGTATGCTACAGCTTTGACGTAGATCCTTATCATAGACGAAGTTGGGCTTCAATTCCTCGAAAACGTGTGAGAAGAAGTTGTCAAATGCCCCCACATCGAATACGCTCAGTTGTAAAGCGCAAGATTTTATAACATCCAGCGCCGCTTGATAGTTGTTAACGTCTGGGGATCCACTTTCTGCATTTGATATTGTAGTCTCTCCACCTTCGTTATTATGTATGATTTCGAATTTGAGTGCATTCCACAAAGGAAGCCAGTTCTTGAGTAACGATTCTCCTCCAAAGTTGTCGATACATGCCTTTAGAGTCAGCAGTGTGTCATTCTTCACATTGAAAGAAGATGCCGTAAGTTTATCGATCAGGTTACCAAATGCATCCTCGGCAAATTCAGGCGTCGCAGATATAGCGAGCCTGAGTTCCAGCTTAAGGTCAGAGTTCGAAATTTTATATGGATCATTCTTAGGTGGCTTGAAAGTAATGGGAAAATAACAAAATAATACATCAAAAAGCTCCTCTTTAAACTTGCTGATGTTCTTCAGTGTTGATGATATTCTACGATTCAATTTGAACGATATTAGTAGGTTACGAGGATCTTTCTCGCCATTGGCAACATGGAGGAAACACTTGACATAACCGTCTGCGAAAGCCAGATCTGAAATCAACTTCGATTCATTCCTCACGTAAATATTTGACATGCATTGAAGAGCAAAGAATCTAACCGGTGCCAAAAATGAGCTGGGTTTATAATTCTGACTCAGGTGTTTGACGAGGTCTTTGGTGTTGTCTAATGAGATGTACTTCATCTTTGCCAATGATGACAGTCCAGAGTAAGCCTCTTTACTGAGCTCTGTATCTTCGAGCTTTGACAGATAAAATGAGAAGATCACAGATACTTCGTTCTTAAGCAATTGGTCCTCCGGTAGCTTAGTCAGAACGCTTGACAAGCAATAAAGTGCTTTCCTTCTTTGAGAAGCTTCATCGGCTAGCAAATGCTCTTTCAGGGCGACAACAAGCTCCAAAAGCTTGATGCGCTTTCTTATAACACTCTCACTCAAGTTCGACGCTATTTGATCGGCCTTTTTATCATTGATGTCCACATTAGCAATGAATGAGATAATCGCTGTCCCCAAATCCTCTGATACTATTAAGCCATCCATATTTAGTGTCTTTGTTTTGTTAGCTAGGTGGCGTTAGGGTCCTAGAAAGTGACTAAAATGTCGATTGGCGCCTCGACGAAATAGCCCGAGACTACACTTATACAAAGCTTTTTAGAATAATACAACGATAAGCCCTGATAATTCCAAACGAGTCTTTCGTCGATGCTTGCTATTGAATTTAGTTAAACGCTTTGCTTTACTCAAACGATGATGAGTAACTACGTTGAGGGATACTAAGTGTATTATTTTACTATGACCGATCAGCGTATGGTGCGCCCTGAAAAACGCCCTCCTTAACCTTCTGTTAGACGCAAGATCTGGTACGTTTCTAAACTTGACCACTCCAGATCATTGTCAATGAGTTTCCGGGGCTAGAGTGCTCAAGGTTTCTTGACAACCCTAGACTTCTGTGGAGCAATGCTCCCGGTGCGTTATATTGCTAAAAGGCCTCCAAAAAGCGGCCGCCACTCGCTTCCTTGCCTATTGATCTCTCTTGCTTTGTACGGCTTGACTCTTCCATGTTCGAGTGATACATCACAAGGGATAACAGGTATCTTTGATTTTGAAATGTGCGGCACGATGCCCAGATCGTAGGTGTTCAACGAGCTCCCCATAACATTCCACTCGGTCGTGACAGTTTTTGTTTTAGTTGTGAAACGACTTTGAGAAAGTAATGAAAGGTCGAAAGCCTGGGGAAGGGTCTTGCTGATAAACAGTCATATGCGCACTAAATGCTCGATTATTTAGCACTAATACTTAAATTTTGATTTAGCGATTGCTAACTCGGCTACTAAGAAACATATTTTCTAACACCTTCCAGTACCAGTGGTATAACCTTATACTTCGAAGGGAAAATTCAACTCCCTTTACTGCCTAATACTTTATACATTAAAGGATTTTATAAGAATTTATAAGAAACGTTTCCGACAGAAATAAAAATATTTGATGTATTTAAATGGCTGTATGGCTTGCCACATCAATTTATTTGTATTCAATGCCCTAACTTTTATGTTTTGTTCAGTTTCGTGGGTTCTTGGAGACCGAGAGTTTGGAATCGACGAGGAAATCTTGAAAGGTAACTCGAGGCCGGGTAAAAATGTGCCAATGGTAAGGCGCCTTGGGGATACCAAGTGAGACACAGCAATCAAGTCAATGAAGAGCTAAGGCAGGTCTCAACTGATGCTTCTTGGATAGTCCGTTAACCTCACAACCATCGCACAGAGGTTCGATTTTACTTCGAGACGGGCGGGACTTCTGTTTCATTTATTGTGTAGCGTTGTTAACATAGCAGATCAATTTTGCCCTAACAAGGCTGGAACAAGACATCTACCTGCACAAATAGGGAACAGATAGATCAATGAATTCTGCATTCACATTCCCAGCTCAAGCAAGCGACTCTGGGTCGTTCAAGTTCCCCGTATCGAACGAAAGTGGGGTCTCTATGCCACTGAATGAATCTCAAGAGTCAAATCCTTCACAATCACAATCCAACATACTCATTCAAGCGTTCGAAAGCCATATTAATGAACCCCCTCCAATAATAGATATACCGCCACCACTAGAAAGTGTGGAAGATATCGTACAGGTGGCTCCTGTAGTTGAGCCTAACCGTAATGATTTCAAGAAGGCCGCAGAAGAAGGTTTCGTACCGGTACAAGATACACCTCCGGAACAAATAGCGGTAATGAGAGCTACGGAGACTAGTAACAACTCACTGGCTGAAGAATATGTTACGAATCTTCGACAGCAGATGGCGACCGATTGGAAAAGCACCTCGGAATACGCTCTCCATATACTTTTCACGAAATTTGTTCGACATGCTGAGAGCAAGCTCAACTTGTGCTTGCAGCACCCTCTGGTGTCGGAACCACCAATAGTGGATATTCTAGGGGAAGGCGTAGATCCTGTATTCGATAAAATCATTGAATCATTAGGGCATATTGCGAAGAAGAAGCCCAAACCAGTCATCGATGCTATGATGTTTTGGAGGAAGACGAAGTCTGAGATAGCGGCTGTGGCTACAGAACTAGTAGAAAAACTATTGAGCGAATATGAAGCTGAGCGAGTGAGGCCCTCGCTGAACAAAAATCCAACTATGCCGAGCATTACACCAACACACAGCAAGACATTAAGTAATGGGAGCCGATTCTCCCATAAGAGAAATAACTCTTCGAGATCTTCAGCCGGGAGCAGGGGCCTGACTGAAGGGCATCGCCTGAAAGACTTAGGGACTCAAATAGAAAATGCGAAGTCGGCAGCATTTCAGGCCGATCGAAAATCCCTGATAAGCATATACATCCTCTGCAGAGTACTGATAGAGATCGTCAAGCAGGCTTCGGATGAGGGTGACGAAGATTTGAGTGACAAATTAGAAGAAATAGTGTTCACACAGCTCAAAACAACTGACCCTTTGTCTATATCGTCCAGTATCATTAAGTCATCGAATTGGAACTCGTTTGCCGAGTTGTTAGGATGGATGTCAGATAGTAAATTTCTGTCGGTCAGCGACAGATTCATCGGGGACCTGGAGAAGATACCGACTTATGTCAATAGGGATTTAGAACCAGGTGTCCACCTGCTCATTTTGGGAATGAGATACTTACGTCTGAAAAACTACCCACTCGAGAAGTTTGAGGAAACGGCCGACTTTATCAAGAGCATTGCGAAATTCTTCTCTAAAGCTGAAAACATATCAGTATCTCTGGCTTATGCAGAGGTCATAAGTCAGCTTCTTTTACCCTTGGCCGGGTCTCTCACAGCAGAAGTCAATCATCCTACCTGGGTGGAGGCTATGAATACTTTGCTGGTAAGCGCAAATAAACTACTCTCGGAGTCAAAATACTGGGCTAGTGGTTTCAAGCTCACTGTTGCTGTACTCTGTGCTTCGCCAGCCGAACCTTTCTCGCAACATTGGGTACCATTAGTTGAGAAGAATGTCAAGAAGATTAGGTACAAAGAATTGAGCGCTAGGGTCTTATTCGTAGTGGGCCTTTCACGGATGGTATGGGTTTACCTTTACAGATGCCCTGAAACCCTGAATAATACTACAAGAACCCTGAGTAAGATACTGACGTTATATTTGAACCACAAGAAGAAGGAGAACTGGATTACTACCGATTTGGAGCTAATCAACCCTCTTTCTGATGTACTTGTAACAGTTGGGTACGCTCATCCAAATTTCTTGATGGAGAATGCAATGATTCCATTGATTAGAAATTCCTTCAATGGTTCAAATTTAGATGGCATAAACTATGAAAAACTCATTTTGGCAATCAATACTTATCGTGGACTTCTGATGACAAATAGTAAGCCTGAGTTCCCGGAGAGTGATAGCCGATATTATGATTTAGGGTTAAGCGATATATCGATTAAGAGAACGGAAGCTCTTACTTTGAATCACGAAGAAATTTGTGGCAGCATTTACACACTCTTTCTCATCCTGGATTCAAACATTGGTTCCGAGGTCTGGTCACCAGAAAATCAGCACAAGCAACCTTCAACACCATTTGAGAAATTCTCTTTTAGTTTCAACAACGATAACAGCAACAATAACAACAGGAATCTCAACATAGCATTGTTTGCTACTTTGATAGAGACAATTCCCAGTTGCTTGTGCATTTCGGTTCAAGTTCCCTTCAAGTCAACCATCGAGATAATATCAAGGAACGCCGTTCATGCAGATCTACTAATAGCCACCAGCTGTCAGAATGCGTTGAAAGCTTTAGCCTCAAAGAAAAATCCTTATACATTGATCACTTGGTTCGCCAAATACTCCTTTGATTTTGATGAGAAGACCCAATCGAGTTATAATATGTCTTATTTGTCTTCGTCGGAGTATAGAAAGTTACTTATTCTCTACGTGGAACTACTGGAATGCTGGCTCGAAGAATTCCAATCGAGCAACATAGAAGAAAAGCAGCGAGAAACTGGCTTGGATGGCATCACATTGGAGCCAAACTTATCAAATTCTGGGGAAGCGAACGAAACTGAAATGTTAGAGTGGAAAAATACGGTCACTGTCATTGAAGAAGTTGAAGGGAATGGGCTGTTCTTTTTATGTTCTCAGGATCCAAATATCAGGAAATTGAGCATACAAATACTAAGAATTATATCCAAGTTTGACAAAGCTATGATGGAAAAAACTGTCAAACTGTCTAGAGGACATTCTCGTTCTTCATCGCGCTTTGCTGCTGACAGCGGGACTAGATTGGTTGATCTTTTAAATGAGTGTGATTTCAACGATCTAATAGACTCAAAAAAGATGTTTCTAAGCGTTGTCGAGAGATCAAGAATTTCCAAGTTGAACTCAAAGTATAAAAAGGGAATGCTCATCAAGCTAGCTGAGTCTGACTATAGTGTAGATGCAGCACTTTGGCTTAGAGTTTTCCCAAAGCTACTTTCCGTCATTTTCGAGTCCTGCCCTATCACGATGGCCCTTTGCCGCTCAATAGTTTGCATCAGATTGGTGCAAGTTCACGAGATTATACTACAGATCGCCAGCAAAGGTGATTCTCGATATCGAGAGGTCTCGCCAGAAATTGTCGCGAACCAGTGGAAGCTCTTTCTTATTGTGGCTTGCACTTCATTGACGTCTACCAACGATCAAAAGCTTCATATACCTACGTCAAATCTGCAGCATGGAAGAAAAAAGAGTCAACAGATCTTCACTGTTCAGCATCAGAAAATCAAGTCAGCAACCTCTATCTTTAAAATGGTACTACCTCTTCTAAACTCCAACAGCCCAATTGTGAGAGAGGCGATTATAACCGGCCTAAGCTCAATGAATGTTAACATTTACCGAGCTTATATTGAAAACATAGACAAATTTTTGACAAGCTGGAAAGTGTCAAGTTCAAGTAATCAAATGAGGGTAGAGATGTTCCATGTTTTGACAATTTTAACGAGGTTTTTACATGAACCAACAGTGTCGGAAGATCAGTGGACCCTGAAAAGGCTTTCGGATATTTTAAAGCATGTGAAGAAGTTTCTTGAGGAGGATACAATACAGTACGCGTACGCTTACCAGCCGCTCAGAAGTTACTTTGCTGACTTTTTGAAGAGCTACTACGCGGTGATCAAAGAGGTTGGGCTAGCAAACGAACTCTTCCCTTTTCAAGCTCGGGCATCGTGTTTTAACTATCTGAAGGAGTGGTGTGGATATGGAGAGCGTGCTTACGTTGCTGAGGAAAGATATAGTGCCATGATAAAAAGCACCGGGACAACAGCAGAGATACGCACGGCGATGACGGCCGGAACTAGAGTTTCTAAAGAAGTAGGCTTGAAAAGACTAGCCTTAGAGACGATGGTCGTCTTGTGCTCTGATCCGATTAGAGAAACACTTAAAGATGTTCCTCATATGCCTATTGTGGTCTCCTTCGACACTGCTGGGCTGCTCTCTTGGATCGAAGCACTTTTCAATGCTGAAAGCGAGGTCATCAGAGCTATCGGGGTTCGTGCATTAGAGAATCTGCTGGAGAAAAACAGGGAGAATGCCAAGATCTTTCGTGACGTGGCACTACAATGCGTCTCTATCCACAGTCGACCTGATGTCGGCAAATTTTACTTCACGACATTGTGCAAAGTAGTTTTGAAAATGGACGACTTAATTCTGGAAGAAAATGAGTTGGTATCATTGGGGTTGTGTGGCCTTGTTTCTGATAAAGAAGATACAAGAAGTTACGCAGTTGACCTTCTATCGGCTGTTGAGAGTCAGCTACACAATTCCTCTTACACAAAAGTTTTCAAAGAGAGGTTAGCAAGTAGTTCAAAGGCTGTCTACAAATCCACAGCAAAAGAAATTTCGAGCATATTTGCAGAGCTTCTTCCTCAAGAGATTTGTTCCGAAATCTTCTCCAATTTGGTGCGGGTGTTGAACCTCTTCCAGTTTGACGTTAAGAAGGACCTGTTGATTTTGATGGTACCATGGGTCAACAAGTTTACTCTAAAGGCGATTGATGATCCTGAAACTTTCGTTGCTTTAAACAACCTATTTTACATCACGATAGATCTGAACGACGAATTGCCCCTGGAGGTGGAACAATTGTGGATATCATTAGGCAGAGGAAATTCGTTTCAAAACATTCATGTATCTTTGGAGTATATTATGACGATGTCGATAAACCATAGAAACCCAGCATTTGTCCAGCAGGCGAGGGACGTGGTTTTGTATCTAGCGAATGTACCCGGCGGCATTGGACTCGTTGACTCGTTAATTCAAAATCTTGAGCCTAAATGTATGATTCCAATGACCAAGTACCCTTCAGTCGAGCCGCCAAACACTGAAGCTTTTCCTTATGTTGCCAATATATGGGAACGGCTAAATTATCATGGTAAAAGCATCACTTTCTCGAAGGCTCATCTCTCAATCATCTTTCTGGTCAACTTGTCAACCAATCCGTCAGAAGCTTTGAAGGAAAACATTCCTACCCTGCTGCATATTTCCATTTGCTTACTTGACCATTACATGCCCTTAATACAAGAGAGCGCTTCTAAAGTCCTATGTGAGTTAATATTCAATATGGCGCCCACTCATGAGAAATCAGACGAGACAGTCGAATTGCTCCGGAGCAAACACAATTTATGGTCTTATGATAATCTGTTGAAGGACAAAAATGGTGCAAGATCTCCTAAGGCTATGGACGCATTAGCACGTAATATTCTTGCGATCTTCTCGCAAGTCGATGGGTTTCATATTGAGTGGCAAAAGATTTCGCTGAAATGGGCTACTACTTGCTCAGTTAGACATGTAGCGTGCCGCTCTTTCCAAGTTTTCCGATCTCTGCTGACGTTTGTCGATCAGGACATGCTGCGTGATATGCTGCACAGGCTATCTAACACTATTTCTGATGTTAGCCCCGATATTCAAGGTTTTGCGATGCAAATTCTTATGACCTTGAACGCAATAACGGCTGAGCTGGATGCCGCGGATTTGATAAACTTTCCTCAGCTGTTCTGGTCTATTACCGCTTGTTTGAATAGCATTCACGAACAAGAATTTATCGAAGTCCTTTCATGTTTCACAAAATTTTTATCGAAGATTGATTTGGACTCACCTGACACTGTTCAATGCCTTGTGGCCACTTTTCCATCCAACTGGGAAGGAAGATTTGATGGCTTGCAACAAATTGTTATGACAGGTTTAAGATCAGCCAACTCTTTGGACATTACATGGAAGTTTTTGGACAAGCTGAACTTGCTGCAAGACAGCCGTATTTTAGCGAACTCAGACTCACGCCTATTATTTGCTTTGATTTCAAATCTACCAAGGTTTTTGAACGCCATGACTCGTAAGGATTTCACTAGCATTCAGGGGGCTGTTGATTCGATGATTAGCTTATCTGAAGCATATAAGCAACCCTCGTTATCCAGATTGATTGACTCTCTTTCCAAAAACAAATTTAGGTCCAAGAAAGATTTTATGAGCCAGGTGGTGAGCTTCATTTCTCGAAATTACTTTCCTACTTATTCAGCTCAAGTTTTGGTGTTCTTGCTAAGGCTCCTGTTGAATAAGGTAGGTTGGGTAAAAGTCGAAACAATGGAGATACTCAAGTTCATTTTCCCATTGGTTGACTTGAAAAGACCTGAATTTACTGGTGTAGGTGCCGATTTAATCTCTCCGCTTTTGAGACTGTTGTTGACTGAGTACGAAGCACAAGCCTTGGAAGTGCTTGATTGCGTTACGAATGTCTCAGGAAGTAAAATGGACAAGGATGTTTTAAGAATAAGTATGGGGAACAAGAATTTCAAAAGTAATAGCAACGTTACTACCACCCTCTTCGGTATCCCAGAGGAGAGTGGTTGGTCGGTTCCTATGCCGACCATGACTGCAGCCACAACTAGACATAATGTACATGCTGTGTTCATGACGTGTGCCGTGAATGCTGCAGGAGAAGAGTTATCAGAGCAGCCTGTCTCAATGGATGATATCGTCGAATTTCATGCCGATACTGATTACGGGCTTGGCAGGACGGAAACCAATGACTCACTGTCTCTCGCAGAAGAAAAAGATGCTTCGTTAAGCCACATGTGGGCCGAACTGGACAACTTGGATAGCTTCTTCACAAAAGATGCGGTCGCTGCCTCCGCTGTACCTCATTCTGGTTTAGGGATTCTTCACGATCGGACCAATTCTGTTGAGACCACTCAGACGGAACAGACTTCCACTCTTGAATCTGCTCCTCAACTTTATGATAAGAAGGTTTCAGACATCTTGAATGGAAGCTTAACGAAGATACCATCTAACGTTTCTTTCAAGAAATCGCTCGCAGATTCATTTGCTGCAAACACACCGAATGAAGGATTGGTGCGTGAACCGGGGTCAAGAAGCACGTATCATAGCCCTCAATTATATTGTGATGATTCCGCTACACCTCGCTCTAAAAACTCTAACATGCTAAAGTCACCTACAAGCTCAGTGCTTGGTGCTGTCTCAACTAACCGTATTAAGGCAACTGAATCTCCACAAGATAGTCTCTTTAGATTTGAGGGCTTTCTAAGAAGTTCACAAAGAAATGCTAGAAGGAAATGGCAGTATCATCAACACCACCAGCAACTATTATCACAGACCATTCATGAACAAACTCTACAATCGCCATACGAATCAGAAAATGTTACTCCACCTTTAATGACGTCGTCTGCTTCTCCTGTGATGCCTACTAGCGCATCTTCTGCTTTTAGCACGAATCCTGATGCTTTCAGGGGTAAACAAGGTACCTATAAGCAGACGACAAGCAAGTCCGGTAATGTGAAGCAAAGCAAGTCACAGAAGCATTACCATTTGCCGCATTTCTCCAGCAATAGGTCGTCAACTAAAATGACCAATTCAAGTGGTGGCGACCCCGAACAGAAATATTCTAGTTCTCAGCTGCATGACTTTTAACCGTCATTACATTACTTCAGGATATATATATATATATATAGTTCAACAGAGTATGAAAGACTCACAATATCCCAAATTTTTGATGGTCTACGTACAGTTCGTTATATGTATTCATAAGTTTAAGAGAGATAGCTACGTTTTCAACCTCATTGTTTGGCGTTCTTTTGCATAGTCGCTTGCTGATCACCATTTGGTTGAGACATGTAAGGAGGCAAAAACCTTCCAAATAATTGCACATCCAACTGATCGAAAACGCCGGGAACGTAAGATTCAGATTCTAAAGGCTCGTTCTTACCTTTCGTGGTCGTCGTGGAAGGGTCAGGCTCACCAGACATGGACAGCTGATCGTATCCTTTGAAAGAATTGTCTGGCATATTAACACCGCCAAAAATCTCTGGATTGAGTCCATCAAACATGAAAAGGCCATCCAACCGGGTTGTGTCTGATTTCAAAAATATGTCGTTCTCATTTCCGGAAAGGTTTGAAGTTGCTGCTGTATTAATGGTGTTGACACCGCTGATCGTCTTGGTAGATTTATTTGCAGCATCTTCAGAGGTCTCGGAAGGACTCTGTGTATTCTTCGACTNNNATAGATACCCAGGTAAGTCGGGGCCGTAATAAGGCTCAGTATTGTAAGGGTCAACTATTTGTTGAGGAGCGACTGTTATAGGTTGTTGTAAGTCCTGTTGTACTTGTCGACCCTGAACTGTGCGATCTGCTGCCTTGCCATGAATCGCAGAGAGCCTAATTGTCTTCGAGTTCAGTTTTTCAAATAGCTTGTTTAATAAGTTGAAGGTTCTATCTGCTGCCATACTGGAATCTTTGAGTTGAAGCAGAACGTTTCTACCAACTTCAGCGTCCTTTAAAATCGCTTCATATTCAGTTGTACTTGCCTTGTCAGTTGGACGTGCTTCGTGGATATAGAACAATAGTCCTGCCACCGAATAGAAAATAGTATAGCTTCCATACCAATAAGAGCCAGTTAGTAAATTTTGGCGCAGCATGTCTTCTGCCAAGTTTACAGCGGCCCGTGCAACGTCAACTGAATTTCGAGCACGTTGAATCGACAATGAGTCGGGACTGTTGGCTACAATATTTCTCGATAGGTAGTGAATGAAAGGTCTGTATAGGATCAATTGAACGTGGAAGAAAGACAGATGTAGCAACTTGTTTGCCGTTTCGTATTCCTTCGGAACATCTTTTATGCCAGGAATTAACTCACGCGGTAGGCCATCCAACCACTGTCTAAGCTTCAGCTCTAACTCGGTGACTACCTCGTGACGGATAAGATTATTCGTTTTCCTGATCGGATATAACTCCCCTACAATGACGTTTAATATCATTATTAATTTTGTATGTTGATTAGCGATCTCTGCACTGGAAAGTTTGCCCTTTTGGTTTTCTGGGAAATACCCTTCTTCTGTAATGTTTTCATCCGAAAGTTCGATGGGCAAAGTTTGATCGAAATCGTTGGACGAAATAGATCTAGGTAAACCTAGCATGGCATTTACATAAACGTCCAGCTTGTAAATTGTGTAAAACAACCGTTTCCTCATTTCAATTTCAATTGGAGAGAATCCCGAATCTGGAGAGACCGATCTATGGAGCCCTTCTCTAAGCGCGCTTCTCATAGCGACACCTATGTAGGCGTAACATGTTGATAACCTCGCAGAACACTGCAAAAAGATGAATAGCATCAGAATGGTTTGAATGGAGTTCAAGTCTCGAGCGTTCGTAATATCTATCAGTTTCCTTGCCGCGATAAAGTACTTATAACCTTCATCTTCGAGAAATTTATCTCGAGCAGCAGCATCTTCTCCTTTATTACTCTCATTCTTGCCCTGATTATCCTGAGTTTTGTTCACATCCATTGACTTAGAGAACAAAGCGCCGACGGCCATTGTCGAATAACAAAGAGGCAAGAACTGCATCTGGTTGTGGGTATAATTCTGTGGGTCCGTCTCGTAAAGTTCGTCAAACTGTTCAATAAAACTTGGCCTATGGTAGAAGCGAAGTAGAACGCAGCAATGCTCCCAAACATTCTTCAAGAATTGTAGAGCTATTGGCTTCGGCGGTAGTATGATTTTAATCTCTCTCCCCATCTGTGACTGAATGGAACCATCAATTGACTCTACAGCTTCGGTATGAGCGCTTCCTAAGCTCCCGTCCGGCGAGGTAGCCATGGAAGATCGCGGTGTCGTGTCACCAGCGATCAAGTTATACTCTGTCACTGTATCGCTCAGTATCGAGGACGCATATTGAGGATTCGCGCTAAAATTACGGTATATTTGAGTGAATGTGGGAACATCTAAGGAGTCGATATCGGGAAGATTAGGTAAAATGTCATGAAATAGCTGTTTGTATTTCATTAACTGCGACTGCATCTTTGAGTCCTTCCCATACGGCTTCTTGATTGCTCCCGCAGTTGTGGTTGTCGTCGAAGACACCGGAATATTCAGCGAAGATCCACTACCGTTCGACGGCCCATGTGGACGTTGTTGATTCGCACTTTGCGGCGATTGAGTTGACGCCGATGTATTACTTCTCTTAGTTGGTTGGTTATAGGTACATTCATATGAGTAAACAGTGCAATGGATACATGGTTGTTGCCCATCACATTTCACCTTCTTTTTTCGGCATTCATCACAGGCCCTAGTCACTCTTCTTCTCTTATTTTGCAGTATTTGTTGTTGTTGGTCACCCATGGCTCAAACACCTATTGTCTTTGTGACAATGCTCCAGAATGATTCCTATTGCTTACACTGATTTAAGTGTAATTCTTGGAGACGCCATGCAGAACTTTTCAGCGTTCTTCTATTACAACCATCCACGATGAAATTCAAACTTCCCTATCAGACTGTGGCGCGTTTCTTTTCGGCACAGAGATGTGGCCGCAGTAGAAATGAGCGCCGGCCACAATGGTGCTGCCACACGTCGGAGGGAAGATCCTAAGCTTCCTGCCCGATGCAGACGAACAGACACAAACGGACAACGCGGCGATAAGGTTTGAAGAGCTGAAAATCATACCAACTAAACCAATTCAGATTTTCACTAATCTCTAGAACAGAATTGTAAGGCAGGACTCTCCTTGCTTTTCTCCCACCTCATAGTGGCTACTTCTAAGTGTCTGATGAATATTATTAAAAGTGCCAGTATCAATGATCGTGCTAACGGAAACTCGCTGATCAGGTGCTGGATTAATTCTTGAGCAATTCACTTAAACTCTCCTCACACTCTAACTTACCCAGCAGTAAACCTCGCTAGTTATAGGTCAGCGGTCGTAGTATTTGAGCCAATTCAAAAGAATGTTGAGGTCATCAGGGTGCGGAATAAAATCATTTTGACTGACTGTAACCTCCTTTTCATTGTTGTTATTGACCAAGTTCATAAAACATGAAAGTCTTGTTAAGGTGGCAAAATCGTGTTTATATATGGCCGAAGTAGGCGGCTATCTTGAAGCGGAAAGCGGAGACAGACCCCTGATTAATGGGACTGATTTAGCCGCTGGGAGTACGCGCGTCTTCAAGAACATTCAACACCACTTTACAAGAATTTGAACCATGTTGAGAATGATTAGCTACCCATAAAATATAGGTCGAATAAGATGAATGGGTCAATGATTAGATCGACCTGGACGTATTGCGAGCTGAAAGAAGTGCAGAACTTCGAAGGATGGGCCCTACTCTGAAAATTTGTTTAGCCTCCACAGTGAAGTAGATTTGGACACACACAGGTTGATATCCAAACTGATCAGTATTGTCGCCAAGTCCTCAAAACGAAGCCCTAAGATGTCTTGTTAGGGCTTGGAATGCCGAGCTTGCTTGTCGCCAATAAGGGGAATCGCTGAAGAATTGATCAAAAAAAACAAAAAACCTCACATCTCCTCGGAGAGCGAGGGAAAAGAAGAGAGGACCTTTTTCATCCCATTTGCCAAAAAATTGCACTTCTAGTTGTTTTCTTTTTGAAGTGTAAACAAACAAACAGAAGCTTACGAAGAGTAAGGTGAGAAGACCTTACATACAAACCCAAAAAGTTTCGCTGAAATCATCAAATTGTGGATGCGAATATCCTTCAAGGCTGAAATACTATTGTGAACAACTCTGATAGCTAAAAGTCTATTCTTCGGAGACCGTTGTATTTCAAAATAAGACTGATTGTCATCCCATGGGAGTGAAAGAAGTAATCTGAGGTTATAAGCAAGAAATTTGATATTTTGAGAAAGAGCTCTCTTTAGGCACAAATGTCGCACAAAGATATGACTGATAGCGGTGTCAGTCATAACACTGACCACGTAAATGCGATCAACGTCAACGCTTATAGTCCACAGCAACATCAGGGGCTCATCAACGCTGTCATCTCGGTTTTACAAACACCAGAGCAACTCACTATGGTGTCTAAGCAGTACTCGAATGAACGAAATTTGGCGACAGAAGTTCAAGCTTATGCCAAGATTTCTGGTAGAGACTGGACATATTATGTGAAAGGATTAGAAATATCTATTGGGAGAAATACTGACAGCGTTGCAAGCTTGGCTAATGTGGATACAAAAAATGGACCATCTCCAATTGATATCGATTTAGGACCAGCCAAAGTGGTTTCTAGGAAACACGCAGTGATAAAGTTCAATATGCAACATGGTGGATGGGAATTGTTAGTTTTGGGTCGTAATGGAGCTAAAGTTAATTTCAAGAGAGTACAAGTGGGTCCAGCAGCACCACCAGTGCTATTATCATCTGGTACTATCCTTGATGTTGGAGGAACTCAAATGATGTTTATCCTTCCGGAGCAAGAACCGTTTGTCTCACAAACGTGTGTAAATCATTTGATCCCAAAACTGGTTTCACGATATGGTACCAACCTAGAAAACCATTATAGCCGTAATGACGTCAATGCATTGCTCTATGATATATTAAAGGAATCTGACTACGTGAAGCGCCAACCTCCTCCACCACAGCAACAACCTCAACACCAAATAAGAACTTTTAAGATGTATGGGAATGGTGGCACCCACAATCGGGAATATAACCAAGGTATGCAGATAGACGCTCCTCGATACATCAATGGTGAAGCCAATCTTCCTGCCGCTGGAGGATTTCTACATTCAGGTGCAGCAAACGACGCGATCAATCAAGCCAATTCAAACCCATCTTACCCAAGCTCCAATGCGTCCGTATCTCAAATGGGTTTTCCACAATCCCTAGATTTCGCCTCCGACTTATCCAGAGATGAGAACAGAAACGTGAAACCACCGCATTCTTACGCTACAATGATTACTCAAGCTATTCTTTCCACCAAAGAAGGTGTTATCTCGTTGGCAGACATTTACAAGTACATCTCGTCAAACTATGCTTATTACAGATTCGCCAAGACTGGTTGGCAAAATTCCATCAGGCACAACCTATCCCTAAATAAAGCTTTTGATAAAGTTCCAAGGCGACCAAATGAACCGGGAAAGGGTATGAAATGGAAAATTAGCGACGATTATCAACGAGATTTTTTGAATAAGTGGAATGCAGGAAAAATTGGTAAAGTAAGGCGTGGCTCATCGGTCGCTAGACAACTTCAGCTGCATTTGTCGAAATATAACTCTTTGCCTTCACAGGTGGAGTATACTCCCGAACACACTGTCATAAAGCAACAAAATATGCAACAAAATATGCCACAAACTGCAAAGATTATAACCCATGCAGACCATGAGCAATCTCAGCATCAGTGGCACTCACAAATGGAGTCCGCTCTATCTGTTTCTCCAGAAGCTCCTTCTCCAATACCGTCACGACAAAATATACAGCATTCAAGCCAGCAACAGGACCAACAACAACAGCCGCCATTTCGCCCTTCGCATTTGATGCCACCGCCCAATTCGGGACCTCGAGTAAATCAAAACCCTACTAATAATGCACTCGTGTCTTTTAACAACGCATCTTCATCTACTGTCCCTGGTACTTCATCCGGTGGTTCATTTTCGAGCGCTGCCAGGAAAATTACACCAATTATTACAAATACCTCATCAGCACCTCAAGCATCTCCCACTCACGGTACATTATTACGTTCCCCAACCAAGGCTTTTCATATAACAGCCATGGAGGCTTACACTCCAGAACGCGGTAGTGGGCAGCAGAGCAGGTCACCAGTCGCCAATAGCGCTGAGGCAAACTTCCCTGAACAACAAAGTAAAGAGAGCAAGGTTGGACACAACGATGGGAACCAAGATAACTCCGGTGGTCCAAAGAATGATAAGTCACAGGCAAATAGAAGCTCGCCAGGAGTCTGGAATTTGTTGCAATTTAGTTCTGTAAACAACACCCCTGCTGTTGTGAACAATAACGATACCAAGAATCTTAACTCGCAGAGCTCTGAGAAACAAGCAATCGGTAATCATGGAGCAAGAGATTTGGACACAAAGGATGTTGCTTCATCGCCGTTGAAGAGACACCATAATCAACATGGTGGCAAAGAGCTAATTTTGGATACTGATGGCGCTAAAATTAGTATAGTTAATGATTAACGACGTTCTCACTTGTATAAATTTTGGCTGTCATAGATATTTTTCAACTGGGTAAAAAAGTGCGGTTTGATCTTTCAAACATTCAAAAGGTGCTCCGCGATGAGATTGACACTTTAAGGGAAGGACCCAAACGAGTTATGGACAATACCGATTACTCTGAGTTGAAACTTCTTTCAATATGGCAGTCGCCTCCGCAGAAGAATCTGGCTAAATTTGTGCGCCAGATTATCGGCTCGTTGAACAATCGCACATTGTACTACATTGATGCAACTAATTCCTTTCCCTTACAGGAGTTCCAAAAGATTATAGCTGTTGAGCAAAAAGAAGTCTACGATCGTATACGAATAATCACCTGTCTTGATCTTTCGGAACTATCAAAGACCCTCAACCAAGTGGTACAAGTCCTCAATATTGATAAGATTCAACAGCAGCAACGGCGAAAAGAAAAAGACGGTGAGAACACAAATGTTGAGATACTCCTGATTCTAAATGGCTTAGAAATCATGTTTCGAAACACACAGATGGAATGCTCGCCAAGTGAATCGCATCTTTTATTAAAAGACTTGTTACTCAAACTGAGAACTATAGCCAACAATTGCGAAGTAGGCGAACCCATGTTAAGGACAGTCCTAACATTTCCTAAAGAAGAACTTTTAAAGTTCAATTCCTCAAATTCACAGTCTCATGGCAACAAACGCCTCAAGAGCACTATCACGAACGCCAACACGTTGGCTGAATATGTAGCCAAGTTCTATGCTGATGAAATAAAGTAAATATTTCAGTGGACTGTTAATCTGACACCCATAACCCTTGGTATTCACCATTGCACCAAAAAATTTTCATTTTTTTGATGAAAATTAAAAAAAATGCTTGGCTTTTGAAAATGTCTGCGTCTGCTTTGGTTTTCTAATCTGCTAGGGTTCCACCTAGCTTCCAACCTGAGTAACCTATCGTCTCTGCCTAGCTCTTCCTCCAGTTCCGCCCAGCAAACTCTGTTCGACAATTCGCTAGGCAGAGGCTGCGCCCAGTGAGTCCCCGTCTAGTGGAAAACTTCCTGTGGTGTCGTACTGGGATAGGCAGGTGAGCGTTAGCGATGCCAGCCTGGAAGGTCGCAATCAGGTGGAGAATCATCCTCACATATCAACAGTTTAACCAGAATATTTCAGATAGAGGCCTAAATTACGCTTAATTATAATTTCTAGTTGTTCGACGATAAACAACCAACCAAAAGAGATGTCTACTTTCGAACCAGTTGTTGTTATTGATGGTACGTAATATCACAGGAATACAAGAATTGTCCCAGTCAAGAGATTAAAATCAGGCGCCATTGAAATGGAGTTCAAACAATTTTGATAATAAAAGCAGTGGTAAAAATCTGCTAATTATAATGGGTCTCCAAGTGTTTGATGGTGCCGAAGTTTCTTCCATGGGATTGATCGGTTTAAGAAGAATAATTTACTAACTGAAACTGTTTTATTTTAGGTAAGGGCCACTTGTTGGGTCGTTTGGCTTCCACTGTTGCTAAGCAACTATTGAACGGTCAAAAGATCGTTGTTGTTAGAGCCGAAGCTTTGAACATCTCTGGTGAATTCTTCAGAAACAAGTTGAAGTACCACGATTACTTGAGAAAGGCTACTGCTTTCAACAAAAACCGTGGTCCATTCCACTTCAGAGCCCCATCTAGAATCTTCTACAAGGCTGTCCGTGGTATGGTTGCTCACAAGACTGCTCGTGGTAAGGCTGCCATGGAACGTTTGAAGGTCTTTGAAGGTGTCCCACCTCCATACGACAAGAAGAAGAGAGTTGTCGTTCCACAAGCTTTGAGAGTTTTGAGATTGAAGCCAGGTAGAAAGTACACTACTTTGAGTAAGTTGTCCTCCTCTGTCGGCTGGAAATACGAAGACATCGTCGCTAAGTTGGAAGAAAAGAGAAAGGTCAGATCTGCTGAATACTACGCCAAGAAGAAGGCTTTCAACAGAAAGGTCACTGCTGCCACTGCTGCTTCTGCTGAATCTGAAGCTGCTAAGAAATTGGCTACCTTCGGTTACTAAATTTAATAATGATAATGTCTTGGTACCACAATACATCATTTTTATCTCCCGCTCTTTCTCGTTTTTGACTTAGTTTGCTTACTATGGCATCCTAAGGAAAAGACGAACCCCATTGGTATACTATTGTGTTTATACTTACTCATTTGTACCTTAAGCAAAAATTAATACAATTTTTATCGAACAAGTGTACCTTGAGTGATCATATGTATCTTTATATGCAGTTTTTCAGATTCTCGTATATACAAAACGTTATGCAAGTAGAAGGTATTGCACGTAAGAGGTTTGCTGATAAACCTTTGTAAAATCCCATTGTACCTTCAGCTTCGAATATAGATCGTATTAGTTTCGAGAAAGTGTACTGTTTCCGTTGAGCCTCAAAACTTTGTAAATTAGATTTCAATAATTGAAATGGATAAACAGCTGTTACAGAAACAACTTTACTTATCGATGAAATAACAAATGTTTCTGTAATTTTCAAATTCTTATCTTGATTAACCTTTCCCTCATAATGTCTTAGCGAGCTGAATCGGTGCTTCAAAGTGTCATACATCATAAAATATATTGCACCTTGAGAAACTCCGAATAAAGACGGTATCAGCCCTCTCCATAGTCCACGAGCTCCTTCTTCTCGTAGTAACTTCTGAATACCATCTAAGGTTGATTTATATGAACTTTTCTCACGACTATTTGTGGACATTATTCTTGTCTTTATAACCCATATAGGATTGGTAAGAATGGAAGTTAGTGCCCCACTGATGGCACCTGAGGATAAATACATCAAGGGCGTCAATTTGGCATCTTTCCTCAATTCATCCTGACCTGCCTCGGCTCCTGGCGTATAAAGTCTGTATGCTAAGTCCTTGCTCACTCTGTAAAGTCCAAAATAAAGTGCCCAAGCCGTTGCATTACCAAACCAATTGATCCCTAAACCACGGTACGCTTCTTTAACTATCTGTAGACTCTTCCCCTGTCCTCCTTTCAATATGGAACCTATAACATAACTGTAGCCCAGATTATTCGCATTTGTAGCTAGTA
The DNA here is from genome assembly GCF_000243375.1 of Torulaspora delbrueckii. Classification (NCBI taxonomy): domain Eukaryota; kingdom Fungi; phylum Ascomycota; class Saccharomycetes; order Saccharomycetales; family Saccharomycetaceae; genus Torulaspora; species Torulaspora delbrueckii. The sequence continues at coordinate 792,132 of NC_016503.1, read as the reverse complement.
GTTGTAGTCTGATCTTAACCAGGTCTAATGGGTGGACCACCAACGTTGTTATTGAACCAGTTGCTAAACCTGCAATAACTTCCTTCTGTAAAGGAGTTAGATCAAAGGCCATTTGGTCTGATACTTAGTTGTTCAACGTTTTCGAGCTAGTACGAGGACCTTAAGTTGGATCGGAATAAGAGTTTTTGGCTATTTGAAAGAGAGCCTGAAGTAATATTAGTGTTCAGATGGTCATAGCTACTCAGAAGAGTACTATTATTATTTAACACGTAAACACAGACACATATATACATGGCTATTACAAAAAGATGCAATCCAGGAAAACAACTTTGGTTGTAGGGCATTAGACTTAAACACTTGGTAGTGGGGATAGCAAATTCAGCACGTTAGGCCTGTTTGCGGTATGTGCCCAACCAAGGTAAAGAATGAAAGGAATCCAACCGTAGTGGGCCACTGTGTGAGTCATGTTGACGATCTTGGAGATACGTTCTTTAGATTCGTCACTTAGAATGAAGGATGGGAATAGCGCCATTTTGAAGTTTATTCAAGTACGTTTTTGTTTGTAAAAGTTGAATAACTACTATTGACATCTAAATTCACAACTATTCACATATTTAACTTGCAAAAGTGCTGAAAAATGGAGTGTCGTGACTTATGATGATAATAAGCTCAGGATCACAAGACATGATGCTAGCAGAATATGATTATCCATTGATCTATTTCATTCAGGTTTAACTATTTGTATTCCTGGTTTTTCTTATAATTTTATTTTAGACGTAATCGCAGGTAAGATTGATTGCCCATCTTACAATAGCAACTCTAGTGGATTCTCGATAACGGCCTTCAATTCTTTCATGAATTCACCGGCTCTTGCACCATCGATGGTTCTGTGATCGAAAGAGCCGGTGATAGTCATCTTGTCATCGAACGAGATACCATTTTCAGCACCGGCGTCTTCAATTGCTACCCTCTTTAGGGTACCGATAGCCAAGATTGTGGATTGTGGAGGATTGATGATGGCGGTGAAGAAAGAGACAGCGTTGTTCATACCCAAGTTGGAGATACAGATGGTACCTCCTTGGAACTCCTCTGGAGTCAATTTGTTTATCTTGGCACGGGAAACAAGTTCCTTAACCTCAGAAGAAATCGAGGACAAACCCTTAGCCTCGGCGTTCTTGACAATTGGAGTCAATAGGCCGCTTGGAGTAGCGACAGCCACGGAAACATCGACGTTCTTAAATTTTCTAATGACACCTTCTTCTGCCAACCAGTAAGCATTGGCTTCTGGGACTCTTCTAGCGGCAACGGAGATAGCCTTAATTAGGATATCGTTGATCGATAATTTGTATTGACCATTTGCAGATGCGTTCAAGGACTTTCTCAATTTCAACAATTTGGCGACAGAGATATCAGAAGAAACTAGGAACGATGGAATACTTTGGGTAGATTCTAATAGACGCTTACCGATGATACCTCTCATATTAGAGATTTCGACATCCTCGTAACTTGCAGTAGCAGCTGGAGCAGTAGTACCTGCACCTGCAGTAGCACCAGGTGCCTTCTGCAAGAAAGCTTCGACGTCAGCCTTGGTGATTCTACCATGAGGCCCAGTACCAGTGACTTTCTTCAAAGCAATACCTTTCTCCAAAGCGATAGTCTTGGCCAAAGGAGATGCAAAGATTCTGTCGGTAGGAGCAGAAGACTTACTGGCCTTCTTCTCTGGAGCAGCCGACTTGGTTGGTTTCTCTTCCTTAGTCTCCTTCTTCTCCACTGGTTCTGAAGTAGGTTTAGAAGAGGATTCTTCGACTTTGAAATCCTTGAAAGCGGCAACATCGGACTGTTCTTCAACGTAGACGGCAATAGGCTTGTTCACAGGAATATCTTTGGTACCTTCTGGAACTAAAATCTTGGCCAAATATCCTTCCTCTTGGAATTCGAAATCCATCTGAGCCTTATCAGTCTCCACCTCAGCGATCACTTCACCAGGGCTCAGCTGGTCACCCTCCTTCTTGACCCAGACAGCCAAGCTACCTTGCGTCATAGTTGGTGACAAAGCTGGCATACCAATAATGGTATGTGGAGGGTAGGAAGCATAACATCTTAATTGGAATTGATTTCTCACAGTAGACACCAGTGAAGCTCTGGTAACTCTTGGGATAGCTCTCAGTAAGGAAGACATCTCTGCAAAAATCGATATGTGAACGAAGGGGAGCTAATCTTAAGTCCGCACAACAATCACTGGGAAGTTAAATACAGTCCTTGAATAACAGGGAAACGGATAAATTCTCTTGAAGCAAGTCCTGCTAAAGATCAAAGAATCACGATTCTTTCTTTGAAATTGTAATAAACCTTGAAACGAAACAACAGTTCTTGGTGGGTCTGCTCCTCACCGACTTCCTTCCAGTGAGCCACTCGACTTCGCTCCGTTGAAAAAACAGTACGTCGTCGCTCAACACGATTGTCTAATCGGACCTCTAAGTACGATCAGGACGTTCAATTGGTGGTTGTGGAGACAATTTGCTGAGCTCAATTGAACCAGTTATCCATGGTTATGATGGCTTCGTCGTTGGGCGATGAGCGAGCGGCCCATTGCTGTGCCATGTTTTTCTTGGAGCTGATAAACTGTTCTTCCCACTCGACGCGTGCGCTTCCCGTAGACTCGTTATCCATTAGGGTCTGGCAGGTTTGCCAGGAGAACCTTACCATTTCATGGGGCCATCCAAATAAAGGTGATTGATTGCTACGCAGCCATGCCGTTGTCTTTGGGTCCGATGGATAACCTGAACCGATGATCTCTTCGGGATTTCTTCTCGAAAGGTCAACGATGATATCTCTTGTCACTTTGGCTACCACACTCGCTACACTTACCACACAGTATAGGGAATCTGCCTTTTTCGCTACTGTGAACTTGACGCTTGGAAATCTTTGCTCAAGTTTCTTCTGATACGATGCTGGTTGTCCCACGGTATCCACGTAGACGTGATCCAGCTTGACACCTCTGTCCAAAACGCCCTGGATCAGCTTCATTGTCACATCGTGCGCTTGTTCATTCAGATTGTAGTTTTTGGAAGGCGGGAAACGGAACATACCGCCAGAGATATCCACTGGTGTGATACAAGTTGTCGCATAGCCGACACCTGTAATCTCATTATTGTAGATCTTGCTGAAGAGATCGCGACGAACTGGGTCGGTCAATTTCTTGGAATCATCGAAAGCATATTTAGGAATCAGAACAGTATCCTGGTACTCACGAGTACAGAAGCTAATACCATAAACCATGGGACCCATTACTGGACCACGCCCAGCCTCATCGACGCCAAGTATCACCGACGAGGATTCTGTAACTTCCTGAGGAATTGCAGAGTAGAATGATCGCGTATGGATTGAACCTAGAGTTTGCTGGACAGTTGGCGGTAGATCAGACATTAAGGAGTGGTCTATTATTAAGCGATTTGTTAAAGATGTTGTTTTGCCGCGTTTTAAAGTTTTATATCTGATTGTTAACGTGTCGCGCCGATCTTTTTTGATGTTTAGTTCTGAGATGCGATGATTCACGCCGTACGTACAAGATATGTTCATTGTCTATTTACATCATCGAGGCAACCGAAGGAAAGAACCTCTTCTAAGCGGTCTTTATTGAGTAGCAACATGCACAGTCTATCAATACCGAGACCGAATCCACCTACCGGTGGCATTCCCCATTTCATAGCGTCTACGTACTTTTGATCGACGCTGAGAGATTCTTTGTCCTTATAAAGCTGATTAGCCATGTTTTGTTGTTGGAACTTCGCCAACTGCAACTGTGGGCAGTTTTCTTCCTCGTACGCGTTTATATACTCCCTGCCTCGGATAAATATCTCGAATCTTTTCGTAACAGTAGGATCCTGAGGATGAGTTTTAGCCAAAGGTGACATTACCGCTGGGTGGTGGTAAATCAAAGTTGGCAGCAAAGAGTTACAATAACGCTCTTCGATGTAAATGGATGCCAGTTTATTGAGGATTTGCTGTGGTGACAGATTTGGTGGTAACCCCAAGTCCTTTGGCAAGATCGCATAAAGGGCACTTGGATCGTTGAGATCTATGGTTGTCAAATCGAAGTTGAGTTCTTGCGATAACGTCGGTATGAACTCGACTCTATTAAATTTCCACTCGGTTTGCTGTAATTCTGCGATCAGCGCTTCGATGATTTCGTTAGAGTGCAGTGGACGCAGATCGAGAAGAATACTCTTTAATAATTGTTCTGACAACGCGATCAGTTGTTCCATGGAAGTAAAGCTCTTATAAAATTCCAGTGTGGTAAATTCAGGGTTGTGCACTGCATCGACACCCTCATTACGAAACACTTTACCAATTTCATAGACTTTATCAAGTCCACCAACAACCAGCCGTTTCAACCACAGTTCCGGGGCGACTCTGAGCTCCAAACGATTGGAACCCTCGGGCAGAGCGGTAGAGCGCGTTGTGAAAGGCTCTGCAGCAGCTCCATTACTCTGCGATGACAAGATAGGAGTCTCAACTTCCACAAACTGGCTGTTGTCGAGAAATTTACGAATCGAACGGATAATACTGTGCCGTAGAACCAATGTTTGCACACCGTTCACTTGATAATCGACAACCCGATTTTGGTTGATCTTGGATGAATCGCTTAGTCTGGGCGGCAGAGGCATTTGAGCACATGACAAAATACGCGGCAGCTGAGTACACTTTAGCGAAAGAGTCTTTTGTCGCTGAGAAACCCCAGGATACCCTATACCCTCAACATAGTCACCAATCTTGAGAAAACGAAGATCAGATTCGAACGATTCCTGATCATCAGAGTCCACTTTTTTAAAATTAATGATCAGTTGTAGTGATTTTTCACCACAATTATCATAAAGATCAACGAAACAAATCTTCTTACCCGAGAACCGGATATTCTTAATTCTACCATTGACACTACAGCTCGATTCGGGATCATCTGCATCCACATGAGAATATTTGGCTAGAAATTGTTGGATCGAGACTGGATTCTTCGATAAAGGAAGCGCCGAAAGAGATGGATAAAATTGACCCAAATTCTTCTCTATAACATTATTCCTCTGAGTAAACTCAAGCCTACTGGCATCAATAACCGTATGATGACAACGAACTAGCAACCGACGCAACATATATACCGAGATGCCCTTCAACTTCTATCCTACTACTAGTAGTACACACTATAGGTGAGAATAAAGTTTCATCAGTCATTAAAAACGGGTACCCAAGATCATACACTACCTACACTACTAAGAAAACTACCCAGAGCCAAGAAATTTACGCCAAGTCAAGATAGAAATGTATCTTCAGCTAGGTGTTATGATGGTTTCCCAGCGAGATCCAACGTACGGTAATTAAACAGCACGTCCTAGACCCCAATCAACACGATAACGCAGTTTTATAGATCATCACCAGATACATATCTAATCTACACTCAACCCCACCCAGAATACCCTTACTCAAGATGGTGTTTGTTTGTTTTTCCTCCCTAATCCTGAATCCATTCCGATTCCGACTCTGTAGGGAGTAACAACCAGAGAACTCCTTGTTTCTATCTATTTCTCTTTTTTTCATCCGCTCTTTATCGCAACCATGGGAGAACGAAACGACCAACGAAACGACCAACGAAACCAAGAAAAATTAAGAAAATGGGCCGTTTCGTTACCCAGCACGACCACCCATGAAAATCCCGCAACGCCATAGTGGGCTGCTCTCTGTATGTATAGCTAGCTGTGTGTGTAAGTTATGTGTGGCTCTACTTTCAGTTTTGTCCCTCCCGCTTCACCCCCCCTGGTCGGCTTGGCCGTTTGTCGCTTCTCGGCTCTTCCAATAGCTGGGTGCTATACTCTAACTGTCCGTACTACTTGTCTCGTCCCTCTCAATTTGGAGAAATTCCGGCGCATGCGCTCGTCTCGGTGTCCCAGCGTGGAGACAAACAGCCAGGCGGACAGACAGACAGACAGAGTTTAGATAGTAGAACTCACCTCACCTCGATAAAACGGACCTTCAAAAAACAAACCCTGTAATATAGTATAGTTCTTACTATACCAGTGTAGGTTTTTTTTTTTTTCGTTTGGTATAGTTTAGTACTGCTTGCAAGCAAAGCATACAGGTCGTTAGCACAGATGAATGAACCGGCTGAGGCTTCGCTATCTCGTTCCAGTACCAGATCGACAGCTTATACTACATGCCCTCCTTCGCCAACTTTGAGCGATTCCAATAGCTCTCTCATATTTGAACGTAATGTGGAGGACCCTTGTTTGATGACACAGGCTCATTCGCCACAGGAAGGTTTCTCCAAGCACGGTAGTACTACCAGTTTACTATCTCGTCACAACAGCAACCAGTTCCCAGGGCTCAGGTCACGTGGTTCGACTGCTACGATACCACACTCACCTCTTATGGAGGGCCAGTCACCAGAGTACGTTATGCCAAGTTTAGATCATCGACGCACTTTGGAGAACTTTGTGGCTCCTGCGCTGGATGCTGGATGTTGTGTTGTGACGGACGATAACGCGGATTTGGATGATATGGATATTGTTTATATGAAGAGGCCCTCTACGATGGGGCTTGATATGGCATTGGGGCGTACAAAGAGTAATTCGAGTTCTACTATAACTTCGGCAAATCAAGATACCCAACAAACCGTTCCACAACTTTCGTTATCACGGTCGTATTCGAATTCCACTAATAATGATCATACCAGGACCCTACGGTTCTATTCGTATGCGGATATGTTATCAGATGAAATGGCTCAGACAAGTCCAAATCCAGGGCGCAAACCTTCACTGGGTTATTCGCTCTCTTCTTCTCATATAAAATCCAGTCCACAACAGAGGCCCTCCGTGGTTACTAATTTTTCCAATCCTTTCATTAAACGCCGTGATTCAGCAACGGCAACACAAGGAGGTTCAAAATTAACAAGGCGTTATTCAAACACTTTACTCTCGCGTTCTCCTCCTCAGCCAAGGGCTGCTTCTCAGAGACAAGGTAACCGCTCCGCGAGGTCAAATTTCCACGTAGATTCGAGCGGCAGCGATGAGCTGTCTACGGATGAAGACGAAGATCCACACCATCAGTCACTGCCCCCGCCTGCATCGCAACCCCCAGCACAACTAATGGGTCCCCGGATCTCCCGTGCAAACACGCAGGGCAGCAGCTCGGCGGGTTGTTCACCGCTGTTTGTAGCTCGCTCGTACTCCAATACGGGGCCTCCCGCAAGTCTGGGTTCACCATCAATAATAAGAAGACGTGAGAGTTCCGGGATCTATCCACAACCTTCCATCAATAACGTGCTAATGCACGACGATACTTTGCAGGTAGAAAAAGTTGGCGAAGTGCTCAAGAGAAGGGCCAGTAATAGGAAGGACAACCTGTAGCTGTGTGTTTTAATTTTAGGCGTTTATCTACTATATAAGAAAAATCTTACAAATAATCCTTACGTGCAGCAGTGCGTACAAACCTTCTCAATTGCCATTCAACGTCAGCGTCCTTGTTATCCAATGTACCCAATCTTAGTTCGAACAGTCGCATTTCGAAACGAGGCCCAACTTCGGCGATTTCAACTCCTTCTCGCGTACGCACGTAAACGTGTTGTCTTACACTGATGAAATCACCACGATTGGCAAACGTTATAACACGGGGGGAGTCTTTCTTTGGACCGGGTGGGAATAAATGTTTTAGGATACTTTCCACACGCTTGCCCAGTGGCGTGGTGAAATTTTCAAAGATCATATGTGGATTCACTTCACTCTGGTTCCCACTGTTTAAGATATCGTGTCTTAGCACGACGTTGTGTAGTGTGAAATATGCAGTGGGGCCGTGTGGGAAATGTGATACTGTTAGTGATGTTGGGACACCTCGATGCTCGTGCAGGATCACCAAGTCTGAGGTCCCTGATTTGACACAAGCGCTCACTAGGTTTGGCATGATGTAGTTACCACGGTTCAATCGCACTGCCGTTGGGAACAGTAGCTTGATCTCTTTTGCAAACTGCGATAGTCTTGTGCTAGGGTCTCTGGATGTAGTCACGATGATTCTGGGATCGCTTATACCACTCGTTGCCGCATACTCGTCATCTACCAGGTCCTCCGTCTCTCCTGCACCAGCGGTCTGGTCGTATCTGAAATCCTTTTGCAGTTGTTCATCTTCTGCCAACTCTTTTGGTAGTGGTTTCCCTTGTGCTAATGCATTCTTTATAATTTCTCGCTTTTGTTGCAGTTGAGTCTCTTGTAACTCCTGCGCTTTACGGTACAAGTATTCCTTCCTTTCACGAGCCTGTCTTCTAAGCATCTTTGATCTCTTGATGGCTCTTGATGGCTCATCGCATCTCATCGCAGCTCATCGCTGAAATTTTTCATATTTGAATTTTAAAAAGCTTTGAACACAGCTCGCTCACTACGATTGGTTGTGTCTATTAAGTTTTATTAAAGGTTAAATGATTAAAGATTTCGTTGTGAATACGCCCGGGACATCTTCTCTTCCTCTGAGATTTCCATCCTGGTCTTGATGAAAGTATTGTTTCTGTTCTTCGAAGGTATGTCCATCGACTCCCTCCTTGTAGCTCTTCTTTGTAATTCGTGTACCGGTGAGCCTCGTGAGTCCTGTGAACTTGCTGCAGCGGCCATCGCTAACCTTTGCTGGTGAATGTTGTTCGGTAAGAACATATGTGTAGAGAGTGCCGTCGGAAGAATCGTCTGTGCCGCGGGTGGTGCATTCGACTGGCCATGTGGTTGAACAACATCGTTCTTGTCCGGTGGTGTCACTGACCCCACGGCTGTCACGTTGCTAGTCCCCAGAATCGGTCTTGTATTGTTGTTTTGAGCAACATTATTCGATATTGCAACGAACGGAGTGGTCTTATTTTTGGAATTAACATTGGACTGCTCGTTGAGGAATAGCCCACTTAATAGGCTTCGTTTTATTGGATCCTGCGATGACGCAGAGTTGGGTGTAACGTTCCCTGAGGAGTGATTCGGGTTTTTACCAAGCAATAGCTTGTCCCATTGCTTTCTATAGTACTGATCTTCTTCGTCATCGTCATTCACATCATCATCGTCCTCATAAATTGGGGAATCGTCATCCCAATCAGAATCATCGTCATCATCATCCTCTTCACTGCTGAAAAACATACTGTTATGACTACTGGATATTGCCGCGTGGTCATTAGTCTTTGGTTTACCAAATAACGACTCCTGCCGCGACGGTAGCGGTTTGCGTAACGTGGTGGTCGATCCATTATGCTTATCAGGCTCCGGTGATGGAGTCGATTCGATGTAGAATGTGTTTTTTTCGCCTTCTTCAAGCCTGCTCTTTACCTTTCTTGCAATAGCTGGGTTCTTCGGTGTAATGACTGTATTAGGTTCAAACCCTTTCACTATCGTTTGTGGATCCTCTTTCTTACTCCTTTGACGATTGATGTGACTTAATGCGCTCGTCGATTTATGCTGCTTGGTACCTGTAAACAGTGAACCGTTGTTACTATGCGGTACCTTTTGATTACTACCAGCGGTATTCGCCTTACTCAAAGGCTCCATTCGCGGCACCGCATGTTTCTTGGGAACCGTAGTAGATCGCAGACTAGATGTGGAGTTTTGTGATGGAGTCTTACTCAACTGCTGATTCATAGGTTGTCTATTCGTTATAGGGTTCAACACATAATACAAGTTTTTCACACCTTCGCGTTTCTTAGACTTGTTGATATCCTTATCCCTCAACAATGCCTTATTCATAATCCTCCAACTGAGATTGTGTAACCTCTCCCCCTGCTCAACCGCTTTGGCACATTTCGTCAACGAAACATAAAGGTCCAAAGAGTCAAACAGATGTAATCTCTCCGGTGTGAATAAATTAGGTGCCACTTTTAAATATTTGTCATCAACTGCACCGCTCATCGGTCCCTGAGAACTCGTTTCACGTCTGTTGCCCTCAGACATCACTGGCAACTTATTCTTCTTTTCTCGTGTATCAATTTTGTAAGTTCAACTTTCCTACTATGGATCATTGAAGTTCGCTTCCACTAAAGAGAAACTAGTACATATCAATGTGGCTAATAAGGACAGTTATCGCTTCACCTATCGACCGAACAAAGGTTGCTGCCTGATCTCTCCTTCAGGCATGACATGAACTGACTTCATACAATTCAGGTCATTTGAATTATGCCGAAAAAGAAAGCCGCAACATCTCGAGATCATAGCCCGTTTTGCGTGACGCTCCATACAAACAAAGTTCAAAACTCATTAGATAGTGATGTTTCAGTCGTTAAGAGTATATGGATATAGTATTATGTATTCCCTAGGACGAGCGGCTTACTCCTCAATCAGTTGCTCTTGCTCCACTAGGTCGCTATCTCCAGTCTTTTCTTGGGTCTTGGAACGGGCTTTGTTGGCAGCACTTTGAGCCTTACCGGCTACATTTTGAGAGACTCTCACCACGTCGTCTGCACTACTCCAGAACTTGGCAGATGTCTTGTCAGACCAGTCTGCTAATGTTTTCTTGGCAGATTCGTAGTTCTTCGTAGCATCATCGTAAGCTTTTTGAGCTTCTTCTGATACTTCGTTGGTCTTTTCTTTACTAGCGTTCCACCACTTGCTACCCTTGTCCTCAGCGGTCTTCTTGGTCTCTTGAAGCTTGTTCCATGCGTCGTCTACTGCCTTGGAAGCTTCTTCACGTGATCTAGGAATTGTTCTGTTGTAAGCTTTTTTACTCTCTTCCAACTCATCCTGAGCGAATTGAGCGGCACTCTCACCCCATCCGGCTAACCCTTGAGCAGCCCTTTTTGCCACTCGTTCTTCAGATTCGGGTGACTTGTGCGTATTGAACCAACCTTCTTCCTTGAATTTTTTCAATTCATCGAGTCTTCTCTGGGCTTCACTTGGTCCGATTTGCTTGGATCTCAACTGGTCCTCGATTTGTTGTTCGCTAAAGAATTGTGCGTTTTCACCGAATCCGGCAAGAGATCTGCTGTTAGCGGTACGGTCAACGTCATCTGTTTCGTCACCTGGAACAGAGGTGCCCTTCAACCATTTGAAGAATCCTCCTTCTTTTCTGATCTTTTCATCTTGTTCATCTAGCTTGTTGGAAATATCGTTGAAATTGTCCTTGGCATACTTAGCGTATTCGTCAGAAGCTTTTTGCAACTCTTGCTTTTTCTGCTGAATGATTTTCTTATAATCATCCACTTGTTGTTTCAACTTCGAGTCCCCAGAGTCGAATAAACCTTTCTTCGACTCGTTATACTGTTCCAAAAGATTGTTGAATTGCTTGTTGGCCTTATCGTACTCTCCAATTGCAATAGCTTTAGCTCTCTCAGCCTCACCAAATCCGTAGTTGAAGATCGACTTGGAAGTCTCCTTAGCACCTTCTGCCATTTCTCTACCTTTTTGCTTAGCATTTGGCACAGTCTGGTCAGCCTTGTGAGCCACCCCACGCAAGGCATCCTTGATACTCTGAGTATCCTCAGCGACGCCTTCCTTGATTCTATCCCAGCCCTTTGAGACGTCATAAGTAGCATCATCCACCACTTCATTCACACCACGTCTCTGACGACTAGCCTCTTCATGCAAGTTTCTTTGCAACTCGTTGGTCATCTCTGTGGCCTTAGTCTGGCCATATTCCTTCTGGTCCTTCAACCATTTGGCTGTGTCGTCCTTACTCTGCTGGATATCCCTGCCCAGTGCGGATGCCTGCTCCTTAACACCAGTTACCGGCTGGCGTGCCTGCGTGGGAGGAATCAACGCCTGTCTCTGTCTCTCATTCTGTTGCTGATACTCATACAACATATAACCTGCAGCTGCAGCTGCAGCACCTCCAATTAACAATCTCGATGACATTTTCTTTCAAATTTCTCTATGTCTCTATTTCTCTGAGGAACGAACAACAACCATCGTAAGTTGTCCCCAAATTTCCCTTCTCTTTATATGCTCATTCAATGGCTCGATACGCCGATCAGAAATCGCCCCTAAATTGCGGTTCCGACTTTGGATGTTCCTGAACTCCGCCTTTTTTTGCTGTCTGCGCAAGGTCAAACATAATAATACCTAATACTGGGCCAAGAGAAGCCGAACACCAGCAATTATAGTTTGCATAACAACATTGGCAAGTCACATATGCCCCCCAGGTGAACAAATTTGGGACTTACAACGTACTAACGCACCAAGGGAGCAGGGCCCATGATGGCGAGCCCACCTTCCTATTCACGTAGAGTAGAAGAGATGGAAGGCCCGATACTTACCATCCAATGCAACAATATATGAACATGATGTGTTTAGCTCGGTTGAAGTCCCTGTCGAACACGAAAGAGCAGATTGCACTGTCTAGAGATTTTGGCCGAGCCGAGATCTTGGAGGTGAAAAATCACTAGCACCATGGAACTGATCTGCCTTCATCGACATACGATCGTGAAAAGAGTGGTGGACCATTGTTGGCGTGCTACACCTTGGTTTTCTGGTCAATTTGTTGCAGTTGTGGTAGTAAAACTTGGGTTAAAACAATGTCATAGGAATTGCGCGAAAAGAGAGCAAATATCTTGCGCACATCCTGAATGATATGCTAAATCTTTTTGTGTTTATAGCCTTTCGATGGTTTGGCTTATTGTGAGATCTAAGCTTCGCTAATTTCGACTGTAGCTCCGTCGAGCGACGAGTTTTAGCTTTTCGATTTGGACGACGATAGCATTCTTACCAATTTCGGTTGTGATAGGCCCTGAGTCGTAACAGATCAGTAAAGTTCCGAACTCCAGGGTCTATAGCAGGTTGCTCGTGAAAACAACTATACCCTAGTCTCATTGTGCCTTGAATCTCCTGGCGACTGTTCGGGAGGCCGCTCTGCAGCACGCATCTTCGAGGAATAGAATATCAGTCCATGAACCTATTTGCCTCCTGTTCCAATACTTCTTTAGCAACGAAAGCTTTTGAACTGGTGACTTTTTGTTCTGAACTACAAATTAAAAAGGACCTGATCATCTTGGATTTGGCCATATTGATGTCAAGTTTTGACCAACTCGCGCAGCGATTCGTCCCTTAATCATAGTTATGTTACTGAAACCGTCGATTAGGTGGTCCTAAAAAAACATGTGGGTATTCTTGTTAAGCAAACTCTGACGTTGATTTTCTAAGTTCGTTGTCATCCCATCGTAATGCAACTTCAACGCTCTGTAATAAATGTAACGCTGGCACCTAAGCCAATTCTAAAGTGCCTCATTCTGAGAAATAGCTGGTAGTCCCTTCTTTGGCTGGTGCCTGGGGGTATCTTACCACGGAATTTCACGAGTAAGATGTGATCTACTGACTAAATTTTTAGCCGCCGTTGGCAGCACCGTATTCAGGCCCCGTTGCTTGGAAAGGCTAGGAGCATCTTCATTGCAAGAAAGCAAAGAGATAGTTTCCTTTAAGGTTGCCCTCTTCTCAACTTGGATTTGAATAGATTTGGTCATTGTGTAATTTGCTGGCTTACTGGGATTGATATCAGTAAACGAGGCTACGCTAGGAGTTTGAACCAGAAAAACATTCTTTCTCATTATATATATCTTACTATGTAAATATCCGTCAATGTGTAGTACAGTTACTAGACTCTTCACTATCAGGAGTTCCAGGATCCTCGTAATATCTTCTCTTTTTGCTCCTGTTCCCTGTCTCTTCATTTCTCATCAAATCATCGAAATCGGGTAACAAATTACTCAAGACATGTTCTTCCATCTCTATGCAATCATCAACCCGTTCGCACACGTCTTTATCTTCTGCAGTGACCTGTTTCTTTACGTTTGGATCTTCGTCCAGTACTTGCTTCAATTTCGTTACGGTTTCCGATGCCAAAGTTTCGGGGAATTCCACTTGGAACTGGATGTACAGATTACCATACCCTTCAGGTGCCCTCTTTTCCTCGTATCGAGGCATTCCAAGGTTCTCTATGCTCTTAAAATGGTTTGGTTTGATAAGTTCACCTGGGAGGATCGTAACGTTTATGAGTTTACCGTTTGGATGCCCGTCGATACTCAATTTTCCTCCACAAAGACTTGTAACCAATGGAATCTTACAGTTTCGTACCATGAGGTCACATCCATTCCTATTGACTCTTTGAAATTTCGGATCCTTGATCTGAATTATTGTGATTATAACATCGCCAGGAATCACGGTCTCGTTACCAAATCTAGTCTTTATCACTTCATCAGCTTCACCAGGTAGGATAATTTGCTGTCCTTGGCACATACCAGGTTTCACCTCTACGTCAAAGATCTTCCTCTCTCTGATACAACCTTCGCCTTCACAATCTCTGCATACGTCACTGTCTTTTGTAAAAGTACCCATACCGTTACAGTCTGAGCATGTCTGTGTCCAAGTTTGCATCATAGGCCCCATCTGTCTCGATCTCGACTGTTGTCCCCGACCTCGACATGCCTTACAAGTTCGTACTTTCATACTGCCACGTCCCTTGCACGCCTTGCACACCCGCCTGCGGTTGAGGCCCAGTTTGGTATTCTTACCCTCGTAAAGTGAAGAAAGCGTGCATTTCAAATCGTGTTTGATATCAGGACCATGGTCCATTGATTTTTTCGTTTTTTTACCCCCAAATGACGGCGAAGACATCTTATCAAAGAAGCTTGCAAACAGATCCCCAGCAGACATACCCATGCCCATTCCCATCGGTGATCCCGTGTTAAAAAAAGACGACATCACAGGATCTTCCTGGGGCATAGACTGCTGGATAGCATTCTCATCAATAGTTCCATACTGATCGTAGAGTGATCGCTTCTTCTCATCAATCAGTATTTCATATGCTTCATTGACTTCTAAAAACTTGGATTTCGATTCTTCAGAATGATTGTTTTTATCTGGATGATGTTTCAAAGCCAAAAGTCTATAAGCTTTACGAATCTCCACAGCACTAGCCTCCGGTGAAACGTTCAACACATCATAAAGTCTAGTGTCTTTGACCATCTTAAATTAGTTATCTCCGTTAAACACTTAAACCTCTTCTTCTCTAGATCCCTAAGCAGTCAAGCCTCTCCTATTCTTCTCCACAGTGTTCAGTCATCTAACTTAACTCTTGGAGTCTGTGAAGAGCTTTCAGACAAGATATGTATTGTAACTTTTATCTATCAATGCTTTTATTTCCTGGAGTTATAACTTTCTTCGCGTTTGCCCTTTTTTCCATCTTTTTCGATGGAATTCGCCAAGTCATCTATTTCTCTAAGTTCGAAAATTAAGAGCGATGAGCTTTTATAGTGTATAGTCGACGGATCAGCTGACGCCAACGACATCAATGACATCGGTCAAACCATTACATCTGGTCAATTCGATCCTACCACTCCATTATGATCTACAGTTGGAATTATGTCCTTCCAAGGTGAACTTTAAAGCGACAGAGATTATAGATTTTAAGCCAGGTACGCAAGGCGAGGGTCTACTACAAAGATTTGAACTGCACTCTAGGGATCTGGTTATTCTGAGCGCTACCCTTAATGATGATATTGCTGTAAAAGTTAGTTATGACAAAGAGAATCAATTAGCCCTTTTCAATCTTGACCAACCTGTTGATGTATTAACTATGGAACGCATACAATTGACCTTGAAATACATCGGTAAAATAAAGACCATCAAAACTCGGGAGGATGAAACTTCTGGTGTGTTCAAGACAAATTTTATGAACCAAGAAACAGGATTGTCCGATAATTTCGTTGTTGCGACTCATTGTCAGCCTTCTTATGCGAGAAGTATTTTCCCATGTGTCGATGAGCCTTCTTGGAAGACCACATTTCAATTGAGCATTAAAACTTTACAAAAATATGAAGTTGTCTCCAACGTTGGCCAGCTCTCCTCGGTGGCAGATGATAACCAAGATTATAAGACTGTTAGATTTGGGGTCACCCCTTTGATGTCAACTTCGGTTTTCGGATTTGTACTTGGTGATCTTGAGCATAGTACTTCTCAGGCTACTATGACTCACTCTAGTAGGAGAATTCCCATCAGTGTTTATTCTCCAATGAACATAGGCGATTCAATCTTCTGTCTCGATATTGTTCAGAAATACCTGCCTCTTCTGGAAGAATATTTCAAAGCAGACTATCCGTTGGACAAGCTAGATTTTGTCCTGCTGCCATTCCTGACGGATATGGCGATGGAGAACTTTGGTATGATATTTGTGCAAATGAACCACTTACTGTTGCCTCCCAGCATGCTCGCAGATGCCAAAACCAGAGAGCAGGTTCAGCAGCTAGTTGTCCACGAATTGGTTCACCAATGGATGGGTAACTTCATCTCATTTGAATCGTGGGAATACCTTTGGTTCAACGAAGCTTTCGCTACGTGGTGTGCGTGTGTTTTACTTGAACATACCGGCGATATACCAAACTACTGGACATCCAGCGAATATTTACAGAACCAAGTTGAGAACACGATGCGTACTGACGCCAAAATTGAGACTTTGAGTATATCTGCCATTTCTAAAAAAAATACTACAAGCTTAACCTCTCAGACACATGATTTCTTCGACCCTCATTCTTACATGAAGGGAATCGCGATCCTTAGATCAATGCAAGTGTGCATAGGTGATGAATTGTTCCGTTCAGCTCTACAAGAGATTTTCCAAGAAGCAAGATTTCACGCTAAACCTATCAAGCCCATTGACATTTTTGTGCGCATGGGTGTTTTGTTAAAATCTGAGAATATTGCTCACTTCTTCACTTCTCTGTGCCAGACACCTGGCTTGCCTGTGGTTAGTGTTGAAATAGTCAAATCGGAATCTGCAATCACTACGCGGCTAACTCAGCACAGGTTGCTGACTGCGAAACAAAAGAATTTGGAAGATGTTCCATACCATGTTCCACTTCTCATTCAATTACCAGATGGTAAAATAGATCAGAAGAATGTTCTTTTGACCGACAGATCAACTACTCTGAACTACCCAATCGTCGTCTGCAATCATGATGCTCAAGGTTTCTACAGGGTATCGTACGAATCTATGGAGTGCTATGATCAAATCAACAAAGAAGTCGCGCTAGGGAAACTGTCAGCGATAGATCTCGTCAAGGTTTTCAGCGATCTTTCATTTTTCGTCGAACATAGTGCAAAAAACATCCACATGGTGGGGCTCTACAGTCTTTTGAAGAATCTGGCGTCGAACGAAATGGATTTGGAGAAGAACAAAGAATATTGGGCTGGACTTTGTGAAGGATTGAAAATCTTAGACCTGCCAAAGTTGAAGAGCCTCAAGTATAACTGTGCTTCTTCAGAGATACTTGATTTTAAGGCAGGTATTCTCAAACCGTTAGCCAACAAAATCAATAGAATGAACTTCAAGAACCCTGATCAGTATCAGCTTGAAGTCATGTCTCAACTGAAGACATTGAAGAAGAATTAGAATGCGCCCTGTATATATTTACCCTTTATAAAGCCAATTCATCATATCCGCCAGTGGAGTTACTGAATTTTCAGCTGCATTTTCGCAAAGATGACAATCTTGTGTCTACGCTTCTCAATGACGACTTGGTAGAAGTTTTATGCCTGAGATTCCCTATTGATATGTCATTATTACCTGCGGCTAAGTCTGTCTGTGCCAGGGATAGTCTTAACTGGATTCTCTGAGCTATTACAAGTGACAAATATTCTCTCCATAAGTCGTGGATTGCTCCAGATTCCGGGGCGTTCTGTCTTCGCCTCCTACTTCGTAGTGACGAGGGGCAAGTGTTGGATCTTCCTATCTGCGAATTTCTGGGTATCGTCGTCTGTCTTTTCGGAAGTTTGCTTCTCACATAATGTTGGACTGGAACTTCAAATGCAGCGCTAATGCCTGGATAACGTCTTGTGATATTATTAGGTCGATATAGTACGACCTTCTTAGAGGATATGATATCTACTGGATCAAATGACTGCAGATCAGCATAACTCAGGACTGCATTCAGCCCAGCTCTATTCCTTGTATTTTTGGCACTCGTGCGCAATCGTTTGTAGCTGGAACGTCTCTTAAAGAAACCTCTGTGAAAGATAAAACCTCTTTTTTTCCTTTGTTGGTTCAATTCCGTTTTACTGGTAAAATCTGTCCTTTTCAAACTTGCATGGCTTCTTATGGAGTTTGATCGATCAATGCTTGGGAGGGTGTCACTCGACTGCCTATATCGATCCCACTGGATAAAATGGCCCAAATCAAAGTTCTCATGTGAGTCGACTCTTGTACGTCTATTAGCCGTGGTTGTATGCCACTCAAAATTGCTAGGCACTTTGGGGGAAGCCTGAGGGCTCATTAGCCTATTGATAACTGGTGTCAAAATTTCACTGGGTTCTTGTGGCAGCGTATAACCATCACTATCGACAGCCAAACCGCTGATGGGAAGTGATCTTGAAGGTGAGCTAGAGTGAAGTGGACTCGAGTCACTCACGGTGGGTCTGTGTGGAGCACCAGAACTGAGATCGCAAACTCGCAGGCGATCGTCCACCAATATCATCGGTATAACGGGATTGCTTCAAGACCTATAGCCATCTGGACCAAATAAGAGGGCCATTCTCACTATTTTAGGAACTCTTCCGTGCCTTTAAGCTTTTGATAGAACTGTTTTCAAGATCAGAGCTCTCAAACCAGCCATCTTATTTTACATCGCTTCCCCCCGGGTTAATTCACTAGGAACTTACAACGCTCAAGAAAGCGAAGGGTCCGGGTCCCATCATGGCGAATCCACCATTTCCTCCATCTAGAGTAGAAGAATGGAAGACGCACCACTTGCCATCAAATGCTCGCTGCAATACGTGAGCATGATGTTTTTCGCTGCGTTGAAGTCCCTGTCGAATACCGAGAAGCACTGTACACAACTATAAATTTTACTAGATCCTAGATCTTGTTTTACATTACCACACTTTGAGCAAGTCTTTGAAGTGTAATCCTCCTCGACCACAACTGCACTTGTACTACGAAACTGTTCTGCCTTCATCGCTACGCGCTCGTTGAAGGAACAGTGAGCCAGAGTTGCCATGCTGGACCTTGATTTTCGGTTCAGCTTGGTGCAGTGATGAAAATTCAATTTGGGGATAAAAACATTGTCATAGGAATTGCATAAGAAGAGAGCTGATTTCTTGTGCATATCTTTTACAATACGCGAGATCTTTTCGTCCAGCCTGTGCAGAGCTTTCCGATGGTTTTGTCTCTTCTTTTGCCTCTTCAACTTGGCCAGTTTAGACTGCAGCTTACGTCGTCGATGCTTCAGTTTTTCGATGCGCACAACCGCATTCTTGCCAATCTCGACGACGTTCTGCCCGGAGTCATAACCAGTCAGGAAAGTCCTTACCCCAGGATCAATGAAGATGAACTTCTCACGCCCTTCCTTCCTGGTGATCTCCTCCCCAACTATGGGAACAATAGGATAATTTTTATTGTGCCTGGTTCTCTGGAGTCGCGAGTCCATTATCAGCTGTTCTGGAAGTCTTTCAGCGGAACGCATCTTCGAAGAGGAAAACACGTCGCAATAGAAGGACCTCTTGTTATTCCAAAATCTCTTGAGCACCGAAAGGTTCTGAGTTCTTGCCTTTCGCGTCTTGAACTTTAATTTAAAGGGCACCCCGGTACTCTTGTACTTGGCCATGTTTGATTGAAGTTTTTGACCAAATCACGAAGCGCCTCATCTTTCAAAGTATAGTGGTATTAGTTGAGCCACTGCTCATGGGGCTCTAGTATATTTGTATCATTATTGGTCAGCAACATCCGCAATGTTTTAATTTTCACAGGTAGGCCCTCACGATGCAACTTCAGTGCTCGGTTATACAGGTACCTCTGGGTCCCGAACCACTTTCTCAATGTTTCCTGTTGGGACGCTGTTGGATACAACCTAACATGCCTGGCTCGCAATATCTCCTTCTCGATGTTGACTTTTGGCGGCAAATCTAGAGAATCGTTAACGAGTGGAGCCTGCTTGTGTTTGACAATCGAGAACCAAGAGTTGGACTCAATATTTTCACCCTCTCTTTTATCCGCCGGCTAAGTCTTGAGGTCAAGACCCCACTGTTGAGATAGCTGAGCAGCCTTCTCATTCCGAAAAGGTTTAGACTCTTTGTTCTTTAATGTTTTCCTTTTCTTTGATTGACTTTGATCTGTGTCGCTCATGATTACTCTGAGTAGAGAATCGATTAATGTGAGCAGCTCGAACTTCTTGGGAATCGTTCCTCTTTTTATACTTTTCAGATCGAGATCGAGTTAGCCGCCGAACACGAAACTCGTCTGAGTCATGACTATTAAAAGCAGAGAACAAACTTCACATCATGGTAATGTTAGTAGTTTCAAGTGTTTCATACAACTGCTACTTAAACTGCAGCTACTTTGGAAGTTTCAAGGTAATCAATCACTTTTTAAATGTGTAACATTCCTGAAACCATTTACTACTTTGGTGAAAACCATGTGTCGTAATTTTCTGCCCAATGCTCGCCTGCCTGGTCTGTTTAGACACGGTGTGCTTGTTTCAGTGAGCTTACAGCTGATCGATAAAATTATACAGTCTCGTCATTACGATATTTATTTATAGAGCGAAATAAAAGGTCTACATCACGATGAGAGCTTACCTTATGGAGATCGCCTCTGTTCGTTCATGGAGCTGAAATAAATATTATTTTTAAAATGTCTTTTTATAAAAATCCTCTATAGATCGAATATTATAGTTAAAATTGAATGGGTATTATTTTTGCTCCTAATAAAAATGATGACTTTTGAGAATGCTATTCTAAGTCTTCTTGATCTTGTCCGTATCACCTGGCTTTTGCTGGAAGATAGTAGTGTCCTTTTCGTGTCTATCTTTTCTTGGTCCGTTGAACCATTTCTTGAAATCTAGCACCGACTTCAACGACCAAACCTTAACTCTCATGATGTAGTAGCAGATACACATGGCGAAGAGGTTGAAGATTATATTGCTTTATTCATTATTAAAAATTACTTTCTTCACTAAAAGTTATCTAACCGAATATTTAAATATTATGAAGATTATATTCTTTAATATCAATATATTTATTAATTTTTTTGGTAATGTCATTAGATAATAATAATTATCTAATATTTAGTCTGATAAAGCTCAAAATGGTTATTTTAATTGGAGCATTCAGTCTAAATTAGATGTTTGGATTAAAAAAAACGAACTAGAGTTAATGAAATTAATTGTTGAATTATATATATATTTAGTAATTTGAAGATAATGTACTCCACATGAAATGCTTTAAAAAGGACAAAAGTGGGTGAACAAGTTGTCATGTAGCATGTGTAGAGGCTCAATAAACGATGGTAACCATCATAAATCGCACCCGCGACAGGGTTCCAAACTTAATGTATATTACCAAGAGCTAGATAAATGCTCGAAAAGAGAGGCAAAAGCCCCAGTACGAATCCTCAACCTGTCAAGACACATAACGCAAAGCCATTGAGCCACAGATGGTCTCATAAAGAACCTCTTCATTCTCATCTTGTCCAATCTCTCTCTCTCTTAAAGCGCGTTCGAGAGATCCCTTGCTACGACTGCTTCTAAATCGGTGGCAACAAGTGGGATTCGATCTTTGTTTGATTTTAACATAAACAAACAACTTACCGTTTACCCCAGTCTCCTTTTTGAAGCGGTTGAGTTATCAATTGAGTCTAGTAACTGTTGTGTGTTAAATCAGGATGGAAAAGATCAGAGAAAAGTTGAACAATTTGAAATTGGAAGCCGAATCGTGGCAGGAGAAGTACGAGGAGTTGAAGGAGCAATACAAGCAGTTGGAACAGGATAGTGTTGAGAAGGAGAACCAAATCAAGTCTTTGACCACTAAAAATCAGCATTTAGAGGATGAAGTCGAGAAATTGGAGACCAACTTGACTGATTCCAAGCAATTGGCCGACGATTCTCACAATTTGAGATCTCACAACGAAAATTACGTCAAAGAAAACCAACAATTAGAGGAAGAGTTGGAAGAAAGCGATGCCAAATTGAAGGAAACTACTGAGAAGTTGAGAGAGACTGACTTGAAGGCCGAACAATTGGAAAGAAAAGTAGTCGCCTTGGAAGATGAAAGGGATGACTGGGAGAAGAAGCACGAAGAAATCTCCACCAAGTATGAAGAGGCCAAGAAGGAATTAGACGAGATCGCCGCTTCTTTGGAAAATTTATAACGGCCCCCGTTACGGCTCCTGCCCCACTCAATTGGGCACCGCTGCTGTTTATAGTTTTCCCGGCGCTTCTGATCATAGCGAAGCTCGCATTTCTCACAGCATAGGGCTCCAATTGGGCTTCATATAACCTGCTTATACAGTATTATATACCATTACCATTGAACTCGAGCTGGTCAGACCAAGTCACGTGCAAAGAGTCTCTCGATTTGAGGCTTCAAATTCGATGACGATGAGCAAAAAATCAAGAGATAATCAAGGAAGAGGACAAGGTACAATTGAATAATCATCTTTAGAGGTCCACTTAGCTTATATTTGGGGATTTCGAGCAGACTTTCACGATGGAATTTCGTGCCCGAAGGACAAGTGCGGTCCCTGAGGTTGCTGCCGCAGCAAATGCGGTACATCATCACCATCACCATCATTATGTGCTGTGCGAGGGCAACAATGCTCCCAGTCAACGACGATCGTTAACTTCAAGTAATAGTTCCAATGCCATCAATACAACTAATGGGATTCATCAGCCTAAACGACTACCGACTCCACCTTCATCGCAAGGGTATGCATCAATTAAGACTTTATCATTGAGTAACCTAACAGCTAAACAGCATTTGTTACTGGCGATTTGCAGAGACGTTTCATTACTTCCTCCTCTTATTTATATTTTCACATCGTTGCAACAGGCATGGAGGATATCATTTCGGACCAAATTAAAACTCTACGAGTTACAATCCTTGAAGGACACTATGAAGATATTTGTGCAAAGCTGTATTGCAAACAATTCCATTTCACACGCTGAGGAAATGAGTACAAACGGCAATGGTTTGTTGTTATCGACTTTAACCACAGCAAGAGCATCTGAGTATTTACTATGTGCTCTTTGGTGCGTTGTATCATTATACCTGACTTACTCTATACTCGATTCTCTTATGGTGCGATGGATCGTCAAATATTCCACACTGGCAGCAATCCTACGGATGTTTGCCATGTCATTACTCATCATCACCACAGAGCTGCTCCTGCTGGCGTCTTTATCACCAAATGGCGACTACTATTTGCATACGTGGATTCTCGTAAGTTGTATTATGACAGCTGCTTACATATGGCAGAGTTACCTGACATCTAATTTAAATTATGTGAGTCAGGACGACTACGACGCTTCTGAAGAAGAAGCAGATTGTAACACAAGAAAAGAACTAAACTCCACTGATATCGAAGAATTAACATCTTCCAATGTCTCACTTAATTCATTACCTTCGTCATGTTCATTACAAAAACGCAAAAATAAAAGAAGACCACAAAAGAGATTCAAATTTACTAAGAAAAGGACAATTGATCTCTACAACATTATTGTATTCTGCGTTGTACCCGTTGGGCTCGCTAGTTTCATCACAATGGTCGGTCTGCTTCGTAACCTCGTCATCCAACGATTAGACGTGGAACAGCTCGGCCGCATGCTACAATCAACGCCTTACGTCCTTGATTAAAAGGGACTAGGCATGGCTATCGATACCACTTGCATTAATCCATCGTACTATTGCTATCTAATTAATATAAATCGCGACTATTACATTTTTCATCATTAAAAAACCACTACTAAGCATATCATTCATCTATAGTTTTATTGGTATGATGCTTAGATTTACATTATGTCACCATTCACGAATGTCAAAGTTATTCACTATGAGAAGAGCTCTTAATGAACTAGCAGGTATCAGACCTCGAGTAATTGTCATCTGATATCTGGAGGAAGTGGTCAATAATGGTTGTACATATTCTAGGTAAGGGTTTCAAGGGAAAGGAAGTGATAAAAATTGCTTTGGCATCCAAGTTTTATGGTATTGGTGAAAAGACTGCCGAAAGAGTTTGTTCCAAATTGGGATTTTATCCATGGATGAGAATGCATCAGCTCACTGAACCTCAAGTGATGAGTATTACTAGTGAATTATCAAATATGACTATAGAAGGTGATGCTCGAGCCATCGTTAAGGAAAGTATTGCTCTCAAGAGACGTATCGGTTCTTATGAAGGTATGAGACACGCAATGAACCTCCCAGTCAGAGGTCAACGTACTAGGAATAACGCCAAGACTGCAAGGAAAATGAACCGCGTGGATAGAAAGGGTTTCCATACATTCGCTTGCTCTCCACTAAATGCACTATTGAATACCATCAATCCAAGCCTACGAAAGTAACTTGTACTTTATCAATCATTCCCTGTCTATATGTATACATTTCATTACAATTTATAATCTTCCAAGAGAGAATCCCATTCCTTAAGTTCCATCAAATGGCGCATAGTGGGCCTGCCGTGCGGGCAGTTCCATGGTTTTTCCAGCTCGCTCAGATGTCTGACAACTTTGACCATAGTTTTCATCGCCAAAGGTTTGCCAATCATAATACTACTTCGGCAGGCCCTCATCGCAAACATGGAGCGAACCTTGGAGCATCGTATGTTGTCCGTGTGAAGACCACCATTTTCTTTTATTAGATACACCAGCTCATAAAAATCATCGACGGTGAAAAGAGTCTTCTTAGACACTGGCAAACTGATGAGCTTGATTTTTGATCCTTGTTCTTCATCTTCTTCGATCTTGAGCTTGAACCCGTTTTTCTCGAAGACTTCCAGATGATCCATCACCAGTAGCTCATCAATAATACTGAGTTCCACGGGAAGTGGTGCAATCAGGCTTTGAGATTTAAAAACCGTTGATCTCTGCAAGGTCTCAAAATTATACTTCTCATCACTTGCATGTTGATCTACAATGAACAGGTCATATTTGTCCTGTACTCGCCGCGTCACTATAATGAAACCTAGATTGAATTGACCAACTATTTGCATTTTTCGAAAGTCGTCCTTCTTGACTGTCAAAGTCATATACTTCTCTCCTTCTTCGAGATCTTGCAAATCTTTATTCTTCTCAATAGAATTTTCAAGGTTAGCATTTTGTCTCTTGGATGCAAGATTTGTTAATCGGCTGGTGAACTCTTTTGAAAGTTCAACCTTTAGTCGCAGTACAAATTTGTCGCTTTCGAGCTTTTGACTGAGGTTGGGGTCTGTGATGGAACGATGAGTATTCTGATATAACTCTTGACTAACCGATGGAGGCCTCTGCAAGCGAACATTCACTTCTTGCGGGGGATCCATACGAGCGTAATACGCGTCATCTTCATCTTCATTCTCTTCAGCTGTCTTATACATGATACGAGGTTTTAATGGGGAAGACATTCCATCGCTGAGGAAAGCGAGCTGTTCATCTTTAGTTATGACCGCCTGGTAGTCGAGCTTATCGCCGTCAATTTCTACTACTACCGATTGACTTTCATTCAGAGGATACTTTTTGGGCTGATCTTCTAAGGTGTCCTCTCGAGATGAATTCTTGAAGCATTCTAAAGTTGCTTTAAAAGTCCTTGATTCGGATTCTCCCAGTAATTCTTCAGACGAGGAACGAAGAGCTCCGTCATTTCGTTCTTGATTTAAGCATGCCTCTTTAATCATTTCTGAGCCTTTGGGGCTCTTTTCATTCATAAAGGGATTAAAATTGGTATCATCCTTTGGGTGATCAATAGTTGCGATACTACTACTCCGCTGGGCATTCTCCTGTATGTCGGTGAAGAGGCTTGGGCTCTTCTCAGGCTCAGTTTCTGTTATTTCCATATTAGACCCTTCTTGTTTCTCTAAGTTACTCTCATCATTAATGTCGCGGTCACTCTCGTCATCTTCACAAAAGCCCCCCTCGAGTATTTGAGATGCTAGCCTTCTTCTCTTTTGTTCCGGCTCTAAGGATTGGGATAGAGTTGATTTTGGAAGAACCTGTTCTTGCCTGTCGTAGTAATTAATTAGATTCTCCCTGAAGACTTCTATGATGTACCGTTCATTATGAAGCATGACCGTTCGCTTATCAGGAGTGACGTTCACGTCAATGAGAGCTGGAGATAGCATGAAGTTGAGAAAAACAGTCGGATACTGAACATTGTTAAAGGTTCTGTAAACTTCATTACAACATCGCAGTAGTGCTGGATATTCGATCGGGCGCTTATTGATGAAAACTGATTGTCGATCCTTGGCACTTCGGCCACAACCAAACGAACTCTTTGAAATGTACCCTTGAACAGTTATTTTGTAATCCAATGCCTGGTAATCTGGTATATCCGCATGTCTTTTATTGATTAGCGCCTTGTAGGGATTAAGATCCAGTTCCACGTCAATCGGTGCTAAGCCTCTCATGCTTGAGGAACCAAATATGCTTAAAATTTTCTTGGACATTTCTAGGCACCTACTAGTGCCCAGAATTAACCGCTTTCTCTTATTCGATGTGATATTCCAAACAGACATTTTGATATCCTCTTGAATCAAAGCATAGTTCTGCAGTAATGCTATGCATTGTGAGAATTGCCTTTTGCAGTTTTTGTCAAACTCTTTCCTCCTTACAGGTAAGTTATAAAACAGGTCAGATACGAGAACCGTTGTGCCCTTATTCCGAGAAGTCGTCGACTTAGAGCTCAGGGCACCAGTAGTATCATATTCAAGTCTATCAGCCCGTGGGGGCTTTGCCGTTGTAGTGACAGATACATGAGCTACAGCACATAGCGATGCCAATGCTTCACCTCGAAATCCTAAAGTTTCCACAGAGGATATATCCGTAAAAGAACTGATCTTTGAAGTGAAGTGTTTCAATGCCAGGCACTCGAAATTCTCACTGCTTATACCGTCTCCATCATCAGAGCACTCAATGGATTCCATTCCGTAGTCCTTGAATGTGACCTCAATGTGATGAGCGTGTGCGTCAATGCTGTTATCAATGAGCTCTTTCACACAAGTGACCAAATCAATTATCACTTGACTCGACGTGATCTTATGAATATCATGACCAGTAATAGCGGCAATCTTGGCCATGATTTGATCTTGTTCCTTTCCGAAGCGAGCTACGTTAATATAACCATTTCGTGTATTATCAAGGTAACGCGATGAGCGAGGTACTTCTTGATATATCAGCCAAGCAACGGAGATTCAACATTTTGAGGCCAGTTCATGAACTATTGGATTGAAAAGTGGCTCAAGGTGTATTTGAAATGCTTCATTAATTCAATCCTGTTTCATCGTAACGTGTATCCTGCTGAATCATTTGACATCACAACTTACCAAGCGTTCGACCTACCGCAGTTCACACCAGTGAACAGACATCCTGGGTTACAAGAATACATTGAAGAACTCATTCTAGATCTATTGAGCAAGTTGATTCATATCTACGGGTTGTGCCTCTGTGTTGTGACAAAAGAGGATAATGTGTGTGTTGAACGGTATGTGTTGAGCTTTGACGAGTTCAGGCATGTTGACGAAGTGGGAACACTTTCAGAGTCAGAAGTTTTCGAAGAGTTTCGATCAAGTCTCAATAGCCTCACTGCACATTTGGAAAAGCTTGATCCCATAAAAGACGATACTGTTGCTTTCGAAATCATTATCAATACGATGGAGATGCAATTAGGTCACAGGCCTCAAGGAAATGAGAGGCTGAAGAACCAAGAAGCGAAAAAAGCTTTTGAGAGGGAGACAAATTGGACTAAATGTGAGGAAGATGAGGGTCTACCAGAAAACCTCGGAGTCTATAAACCCAAAATTAAAATGACTTCCCTCGCAGGATGCGACGTAGGCCCACTAATAATTCATAATCATTGCGAGAAGCTGCTGGTTTCAGATGGTAGCCTCAATGGCGTTTATGTCACAAGTCAAGATAGCAGTATCCTGGGATCATTGTGAATGGCTGATGAAGAGATTCATGAGCGAAAAATGTATGACTATTGAATTATAAGAATAAATAATATACGCTATTGATGCAAATCTCTGATAATTTTCACAGACTATGCGCGATTTCGCTGAATGGTAATGCTGTCATGCAATGCTGGCATGCCTTATTCAAGCTTCATCAGACTCTTCAAATTCTCATAACATAGATAACTTATGGACACCGCGGGACAAACCTTAGCCAGGTTCGGTACCAGCCCTTTAAAAAGTCCTGGGTAACCTTCCTGTTGAATCGTCTTCACCAGCACATCTCGAAAGCCTGTGTAGGTTGCTGGATGTGCAAAAGTACCCTGGGCTTGTAATCTGGTCCTCAAAAGATTGATCGGATACACAACAGTGGCCCCAACGGTACCGCTAAATGCACCCATCGGCAAAACGATCAAATTACTTAAAGATACCTCAGACTCTGGAATTGCCAATTTTTTCGCCTTATTAGAAATGTACCATTTCTTCAATGCAGAAAATGTTCCCAAATCTAATGCAGCGTAGGGGAATATACCCATAACTCCCACAGTGATACCTCTATAAAATAGCTTGATACCTCCCGTACGATACATGTCTTTAGCTGTTTTGAATAGTAACTTGTTGCCTCTTATCTCGTTATCAAGAGGGGCACACTGTACTCTGAACTTTAACGTGTCAATAGGGTAGACAGAGAACTGGGCTACTACACCAGCCAAGCCACCAGAAATGTAAGTAGAAAACTTAGATAACTCACTAGTGTCCCTACAACCTTCCAGCTTGGTCATCATCTTCTTCGCCAGTTCGAACGAACCAAATTTCATGGAACTCTCAGGAAAAACTTTGACAGCATTAAGTCCATTGCCAACATAGAATGCTCTCAGGCCGCCTTGCCTATACAACGTAGTGATAGCCTTAACGATAGGTGACCGTATCTTTGCTAGGTCGGCATGTGGATTTTTCGCCAAAAGAGCCTTTCTGGAGTTTAGAAGTGTTGAAGAAAGATCAGTTCTCGCAATTAGGAAGACCTTAAGTCTGTCCAATGGTGCAGTACAAGTACGGGAAATGACGCCTGAAATCCCTCCTGCTATGAAAAAACCAAACCCGTTGATAAAGTCATTGATTAGTGTCATATCACCTTCAGACGATAGATCGACATCGGCATTAAAATAACAAAAATATGAATAAGCGGTATGCAATCTGGAACCTTCTTTCCTTGGCATGAATAAAAGGAAATCTCTCCACTGATCGTAAGTAATATAAGGTGTCAAATCCTTCTCCTTAGGCTTTGTGAGAAAAGCCCAGTTTAGGAAAATGTTGAATCTCGACTCATTCTTTCTGTTTTCCATATTTCTCTCAAGCTGAGCGATCTGTTCACTTTTCTTGCAATTATTATCGAGTCTTGACAGATACTGTGAAACTTCCGAGAGTTTAACTTTGCCGTCGTGATCAGAGTCAAGTTTTTCGAACCCTTTCTCTATCTGAGATTCTGCCATAGAGGCATACTTGCTGAAATCTTGCAAATCCACTATTGAATCCTTGTCACAGTCCATCGCGTTGAAAAGAACAATAATAGCCTCATCGCTATCTCTCAGAGGGTGACCAGATTTATCAAACGCTCTCCTCAAGCCCTGAAGATCAACCTGACCTGTTCCATCGACATCCAGTGTTCTAAACAGCTTTTCATACCGTCTACATCGTACCTCATCGGTTTCTGGTTCAGTTCTTCGGGGCGCATCCATTGGAATTGTGCTTAAAATATATCTTTTTATAGCTTAGATCAACCGCTACTGCACCAGCAACTAATCTAAAGCTTAATGTTAATTAACGAGCAGCGCTGTCACGGTTAATTTTGTTTTAATGGTGGGCCTTCGAGTAGCTTATTTTTGAGAATTCACCTTGATCGCCTAACGTAAATAATTACCTATGATTCGATGGGATCTTCAAGACCTATTTACTGCTAGTTTAAAGCTGTGGGACCCTGATTCATATTTATTCAATTTGAAGTTAGTCTCTCCACACTTTCAATTTTACCGAGAGCGCTGCGACTTAGTATATATGAGATCTCCATTCTACCAAACATACTTCCTACGACGGCTTAAGCACTATCGACATTATGCATAACACAATGCTATTCCCACTTCACTTGAAATTTTGACTACGGAAATTCAGAACAAATACAACAATGGAGAATTTTGAATGGTTTTTTCACAATCCGACTGCCTCCTTCTCGATCTAATCGATGCCCCACTAGAAAAAATTGCCTCATTAGATACTGCTCCAAAGATAGAGCCTTACGGTGCTACGTTCTATTGTAAAAACTTCAGTCTTAGCAAGTTGCCCTTCCAGGGCTAGACGTAATTAAACACTTTTTTTGCATTCCTCCAGTTCTGCAAATTCTGTCACCCCTGCGCCAACAATTGAAACTGTGTCATTATAATTTTGGCAAAGTTGTCACTCATATACACGGGCCATAGTCCAACTGCATTATCGCAGAATAAGTACCCAACATTACTCCTAGTCTTGAGAGGGGAAATTGGCTTGGAAACTCTAACTTTCTCCACTAAATTCTATCAATTTCTTATCTTGACTACTTTAGTTGATCTTTTTCAACTATCAAAGCGAAAAAATGGCCGAAAATTAATATCGGGATAGCGATCCCATATTAGGCACTCTATCAACAGCTTCTGCCTGGCAAGGTTGTTCGACGTCAATTGACCTTCTATATCAATAGCCGGTACATTGACTTGTCGTGGTTTTCAGCATTTGAGAGAAGGATAAGAAATGTACAGAGTGAAGGCAGAGTTTACTGGTAAGTCCATTGGACTACCGATTTCGAAATTCATCCTCTCGAAAGGAAAAAGAGGCCTAAATATTGCGTCTGTGCTCCTGAAGGACGTCAAAGGTTCAAACAATCCAACATCCGCCGAAGATTTGGCTAGCAGACCGGATGCCAATGCCACCACAAGAGCGGACTACTACGAATATGAGCGTCTTTTAAAGGATTCGGTCAAGGATTTCAAAGCTACATGGTTAAATGCCCTAGCTGAGCGTAAGACGCAATTGGCACAAGGTAAAGTCATTGATTCCTATGTGTATAGTCACATCAAATCCACTGATGTCATCGATAAGACAAGGAAAGACTCGTTCGCTTACGTTGTTCTGCCTTTCAGGGAAGATCCATTGATCTCTGACTTCTATGTTAATGCAGCTGGGCGATTAAGAATGGGTCAGCTTTTTCAAGATCTCGATTCACTGGCTGGTAAGATTGCATACAAACACACCGCCCCGGTTGAGCCTATGATCGTCACAGCATCCGTTGACCGAATCTACCTGTTGAAGGCTTTAGACACTATCGCTGACTATAACATCATTATTTCTGGTGCTGTGACTTATACGGGTAGATCCTCAATGGAGATTTCCATCTCTGCAAGAGCTATGCAACGTGATATTCCTAAGGAAATTACCGAAGAGTCGCTCTCCGAGGAGGATACTTTCATGACAGCTTCATTCACATTTGTTGCCAGAAACCCTGAGACTCATAAATCATTAGCTATCAACAGACTTTTGCCATTGAACGAGAAGGAATGGATGGACTTTAAACGTGCCGAATCTCGTATGTCCGCCAAAAAGATGAAAGCTGCTAATATGGACCTAGAGAAATATCCGCCAACTAAAGCCGAGTCCTTGCTTCTTCATCAATTATGGGCAGCCTCTAAAGAATTGGCTAGTTTGAAGGAAAAACCATCCAACATTGTGTTTATGAAAGACACAAATGTTAAATCTACTATGTTCATGCAACCTCAATACAGAAACAGACACTCATACATGATTTTTGGTGGTTACTTGATGAGACAGACATTCGAGTTAGCATATTGTTGTGCTGCTTCATTCTCTCATTCTTTGCCCAGATTCGTTTCCTTGGATTCTTTGACGTTCAACACACCCGTTCCCGTTGGTTCAGTGCTGCACATGGACGCCACTGTCGTCTACACAGAACATTTGCATGAATCTACGAGCAAGCCAAAGGTTGCTTCCGTGACGGATCAATCCATCGATGGTAATACTGTCTTCCATTTCCAACCAACCCCAGTCAATGAGCTATCTATGCATGAGAACGATTTCCTGTCCAAACCCGGTACTCTGGTTCAAATTAAAGTGGACACAATGGTCCAACAATTGGCTTCCGACAAATTAAAGAAGTCTGGATCTTTTATATATTCTTTCTTCGCTCCAAGAGATAAGGATGACCAGCATACAGCCGACCCAGGTTATTGTACTGTCGTCCCTGAATCCTACTCTGAGATGATAGAGTACATTGAGGGTAGAAGACGTGCAAACGATACCGCAATGTACGCTAAAACCTTAAAGCAAACCCCCAATTGAGTGAATGAAGGCGAGCCTATACAAAGCGAGCTATCAAAACGCCTGTGTTACTTTCGCGATTTTATAATGGACGATCATTACTTCTCAATGATCTAGTGATTACTTATCTAATCTAATATGAATCCCATAGACATTACATCATTGTAAGTGAATTCTATTGCGAATTGTGTTGTGAGTTTGTATAGTTAAATGCAGTTGTTCATTATTTATTTATTTCAATCTAGTCTTGGTCACTGTCAAGTGATGTATGGTCATATTTTCTCCGGGAAATGACCTTCAACTTCGTGCGCTTGGCCTATATCAACTTTACTTTGATTTTGAGTTTGCACTAGCCTCTTGTTGCTTGGTTGCCTGTCGGGCTTTTGGCGATGTATCCAATCGTAGTTCTCGCCGTTTTTTACTGGCACGAAATCATCTGAGGAAGAGCTTGAAGCGCATGTGTTAGACTTCAATTCTGGAGAGACATTACTATGCTCATCCAAAATGGGTAATTGATCACCTTCTGACGAATCTCTTGTACCTGGCCTGACATTCATTGAAGGTGAAGACTGGGATTTTGAGTTGTTATTGAGAAACACGGAGTCCCTGATTCCAAGCGTTGATTTCCTCGGATCCTTCTTAATATTTTGGCCGTCTTTGATCTCTGTGTTTAAAAGTTCCGCTGTAGAGACAGTATTCGTTGATATGCAACTGTCTCTCATCACGCTTTCTTTTGTTGGTGAGCTCAGCTGATACCTCCATGATTTACGGTTGGCTGGCTCGCTATTAATGTAAACCGAAGAAGATCTATTCTGGGGGTCAAAGAACTCGGTGTCCGGCTTCTTTAGAAGATTTTCCGTGCTCCGAGCGTCTTGGTAAAGCTCATCAGTAGCGACAGAAGATCTTTTTTCGTTGATCGTTGATGCTTCAGAATCAGAAGCCTCATCTAGCCTCATTGCGTTCAATGCACCCAGCCTTCTTGCGCTGGAGGTAATCGATGACTGGTCATCATCAAATGGATTCACGGGCGGTACAATTGCTTGATTTGGCTTATTAGCTGGATTATTAACATCAGGGCCACTGATGCTAGGAGATTTCTCGTTATCATGATTAGCATTTCTATTCTTTCTGCGGCGCAAGAAGAGCAATAGTAGAAGGCCTAGTAGTGCTATAAGACCCAGAGGAATTGCCACCCCACAGGCAATGGCGGTTGTTTTATTTGATTTCTTCTTTATTGGCGAGATGCCAGCCGCTGTAGCTGAAGGAGATTCAGTAATTTTTGTTGCGGATGAGCTAGTGGATGAAGTGGCAGATGATGTACTCGTCAAAGAGCTAGACGACGTTGTTGTACTATTAGTATGGTTACTGCTGTTCACCTTAGAGTCCATACCAATGATTTGAAAGTCCAAGTCTTGCGATTTCGAATCTCTGCTCGCTACCAGTTGCATGGCCAATGACTGGAAGTCATCGGGGACTAGACCATGTAAAGTCATATTGGAAGACACGAAATGGATCCAGTCGTGAGATTGCGACGCATTGGAGTAATTGACGGAGACATTTGTTTGTGAGTAATCTGTGAATTGGGAGGGTAGGAAACTGTACTGGAACCATTCACCGCGGGTAGCGTTGATGTTGGGAAGTGTAGTAACAGCAAAAAGATCGCTTGTAGCCTCGATCATAAGATTTAAGTAGATAACATCGTCGTAAGTATCATAAACTGCCACCGAGAAGTTGGCTGAGTTTTCCGATGAGCTGTCCATTGGCATTGTGCCTGACAATGTGTCATTATCGAGCTTCACCCAGGATGGCGCATTCACCATTTCGATCGAACCCAGCTTGTCTGATTGAATGGGATCGTTATCAAAGTAGACGTAATTCAAAGGTAATTGATAGGTAAAATCACCGGAACTTGTGACATTGATGAGCAACCTATTCTGAATGGATGTAGTCAACTCATGCGCACCGATCACCAGGTTGAAGGGCACACTGACGCCTGAATATCCCTCGAAATCGGTGGCTGTCAAGACAAATCCATAAGATACTTGCGGAGCAATGTTGGAATTGACCACTGGAGCTGTACCACTGAATTTCAAATTATTTGGGTCAAATGACAACCAGTTTGGTAAAGGAGCATTATATACTTGAGAACGGCCGTAGTATGCAACGACTGAGTGGTCGCTTGTGAACGTCGATCTTTCAAATGTGACATTGAAAATCTCATCAGGAGTCAAGATGAGTCCATCTTTACCATTAGTGGAACCATAGTTTTTCAATAAGGCTAGCAGATTGAAATTGTCAGCAACTTCGATACTCGAACGTTTGGTCAGCACCAACTGATACGTTTTATTGAGACTTTCATTGTCAGAAGCATCAGTACCTTCTAAGATGAAATCAAAGTACAAGTCGTCTTCATCTAACGCACTCGAGTCTGCTTTACCAGAAAATACCCTGCTAGCTGAGTCAAAGGAAAGCCAGCTAGGGAGTTCATACGCGTCATACGCGATTTGAGAGCTATCACCAGCTGACGACCTAAATGTATCATTGGAAATCTGGAATTCGAATTGTTCACCGACTCTCGCCACTGGTGGGTATTGTTTATCTATCGGGTAAGCTTCATACGGTTGACTGTAAACTGTAGTCCAAAGTGCCAGAAGCGACACCAACAGTTGGATCATTGGCATTGAAAGGCGTCGCATATGTGGGAACTCGTTATTTGATTGTCAGCAAAGCTAGTTGAAGGACACTTTTTACCAATAACGAAACTAAAGTGAAGTGAACTTGAGCAAACCTGAACGAAGCTGAGTGAACAAACCATCAGAAACTTCACATCCTGGTAACCACCTTGATAAACCCATTTCAACCATGTAATTGCATTTCTGACAATCGAGAATTGACTGAAACAGGTAAGATATTCTTAGGCTTGATCGCTAAAATTTGGATGTTTCGTGATGCGACAAAGATCTTTTACGCGAAAAAGTTTCAGATTTCGCGTCAATACACGAAACTAAAAGGTCCTCGATGAACCTTTCAAGAGCCTCATCGCCAATCTGAAATTGACGTATTTGCCCATCGCTGGCTGTTCTTCAACTCGTTCGAGTTTTTCTTGTCTTTGCTCGACAACAACTTCCTGTTGTTGAGCTGCAGGGTTCTTTTAGTTTGCGCGTCTGAGGTTAACTTTGAGATGCCCAGGCCCAAAAATATCATCGTAAAAGGTTCCGTTCAACACTGCGAATCTCTTTGCCAATTACCATCGCTTCATGTGCCTGTTTGTCTGAACGTAGACAACTGGCTGCAGAGGGAAACCGGAACTGCTTCACAAAGTGCCAAGACTTGTAATGCCAACGTAGCTTATCATAATGCCATGCAATCTGGTTATAGAGCGGCTTGACATGTTGATTAGCCTTGTTTCTATCTTGTAATGCTGTTATACGGGGCTTTGTTCACTGTAAATTGTACCTTTCGAATGCCCCTATCACTTGAAAAAATACGTCAAGAAACACTGATATTTCAACTAAGTGATCAACTTGAAGAAACGCCATTAATAATCTATCGAGAAGTGGTTCAACATGCCAAAACTGGAACAATTTGAGATCAAAAAGTACTGGCAGATCTTTTCCGGGCTAAAACCCGTGGATAACAAGGTGAATCACGACCAAGTTCTTCCGATCCTTTACAATTCAAAATTGGATTCATCAGTATTGAATAAGATATGGTTTTTAGCTGATATAGATGATGACGATAGTCTGGATTTCGAGGAATTTGTTATTTGCATGAGATTGATCTTTGATATGGTTAATAAGAATATTGATAAAGTTCCAGATGAACTACCGGATTGGCTGATACCAGGTAGCAAAACCAATCTGATTAAGGAGAGAAAACAGAGGAAACAACAGGAAAATGCGGATATCCCCAAGACAGAGGCACCTGAAGTTGACTGGTACATGTCACCAGAAGATGTAACACAGTACCAAAAGATCCTCGACACTTGTGAACGTTCCAGAGACGGAACAGTGACATTCCCTTCTCTGTCATACGCTATTAAATCCAAATTTTTCAATGTGGGGCCCAGTGACCTCGACAAGGTGTGGAATTTGGTCAACCCCAAGAGTCTAAGTTCCATCGATAAGGATCCCGCATTTTATTTCATCCATTGTTTGAGACAATTCAATGACGTTGGAGCAAGGATACCTTCAGAGCTCCCAAAAGCCATGGCCGATATCTGCAATAAAGAGAGGGTGTCCTACGATTTGAACTCCCCGCAGGCGGATGTCAAGAAAGTAATCTCTGAGCCATCTCAAACTAGTAAATCCAACACTCAGGAAACTGGCAAAAGCGGAGGCCACAGACAAGCCGCATCATATTCCTCGGTTGATTCGGTGACAGATATTGAAACTTTAGAACGAGATTTGGCACAGTTGGATACTGAACTGTCTCAAGTGGAAGCCAAAAACGCATCTGCGTCATCCCAAAACTCGGTAAGAACCCTCAGGGAGCAATTTGAAGGTCTGCTGAGATATAAGCAACAACAAACCCTCGAACATACCGAGAATTCACGAATCTCTGTGCCAATAAATAGCAGGGCGGTAAAGGAAGACTTAGACAACATCGAAGAGCAAATTACTATTTTGGAGTCCTATTTGAGCAATAGGCAATCCGAGTTACAATCATTGAGAAATGAAATCAAATCGATCCACTAATTCATATTGTGTACTTTAATGGTCGTTCTTAATTAATTACAAAGTTTGAAAGCTTGAATACAGTCTACATGTGTTGTCTGTTTGCCGTTCTTGGTCTTGCACGAATAATGTTATCCACCCTCAGCAAAACTTCAGCAGCTTCTGATGCAGAGCTAACAACGGCCTTCTTTAATTTATAACTCTCCACAACACCCAAATCCCTCATGTCAGCAATAACTCCTGCATTTAAGTCGAGTCCTGACGTAGACATACCATTGTAAATTGAAGACCGCAGCTTTGCCACAAGTTCGCTGCTGTCAAACCCTGCATTGTCGGCCAATATAGTAGGTAATTGTCTCAATGCTCGAGCAAATGCTTCTACTGCTAAAGATTTTTTACCATCGACATTTTGTGCAATGGTATCGACTGATTTGGACATGATCATTTCGGCGCAACCACCACCCAAGACAGTTCTCGTTTCCTTAGTAGTTTGAGAAAGCACCGAAAGTGCGTCGTGTAATGACCTTTCTGCCTCATCCAATACCTGGTCAGTTGCACCTCTTAAAACGATAGTACAAGCTTCACCAGCCTTACAACCACTGAATTTTAGGAATGAATCCTCACCAATCATGATCTCTTCGATCAGATCACATTCACCTAGTTTACATTTTTCTGGTTGGTCAAACGTTGATACTACTTCACCACCAGTGACTAAAGCCAGTCTTTCTACACCTTCGAAATCTGCGTGCTCAATAGAGTTGATTCCCAGGTCAGTGAAAAGTTGCTCTGGGTAGTCATAAATCAGCTGTCTGTTAATAAATGTGTTGATGCCAAATTTCGAGATCTTCGCTATCTTGTTCTTCATTTTCTCGCGCTCAGCCTTCTCTAGTTGAGCTAGTTTGGAGGTGGAGTCGACCTTGAACTTCGTGCCAAACACCTTGACTTTGTCAGTATCCAAAGATGTGTTTGCAATCAATATCTTGGCGTTTTCGACTCTTCTTGGTTGACTGTTACCAAATTTCTTCGCAAGAATAAAGCCTTCATCTAGGAAAGAGTCTGATAACTTACCACCGATGATCTTAATGATTTGAATGTGTTCAAGATCCGTGGAGCCCTTCAATCTTAGAATAGCATCTGTAGCCAACTTGGCGAAATAGTCCTTGTCCTGAGACAAGATTTTGGATGATAACGTTGTCTTAGCAATGTGAACAAGGTCATCGTGGAACTTAGCAACATCCTCTGAGTTATCAATGGCAGCTTTCTCAAGTCCTGCCAAGGCCGCCTGGGAAGCAATTCGATAACCCTCTATAATTGTCTGTGGGTGAATTTTGGATTGATCGATTAATTTCTCTGCTTCTCTGAGTAATTCGGCGCTCAATACGGTAACACTTGTGGTACCATCACCAACCTCATCGTCTTGGACTTTACTTATATTCACTAGAACTTTTGCCGCAGGATTGTCTAATGGAATAGATTTCAAAATTGTAGCACCATCATTGGTTACTAACGACGAATCGCTAGAAGCACTTTGTAATAGCTTATCCATACCTTTTGGACCCAGGGTGCTTTTCACAAGATCACCCACGGCGATGGCACCTACAAAGGCGGCCATACGAGCGTTTTCTGCCCTCTCTTCTGTCACCTGGTCTCCAAAAATATTAACACTCATTATCAGGCCTCAATTGTTATCTATCAGCTGTATTAGAGTCGCAATCAATATTCAAAGATGAAGCTCTCTCTTATACTGATAACTACTTTTAACTATTATCGAAAATTTTGCCACACTGTGCGGAAAGTCACTTAACACGTAGGCATATTTATTAAAGAATAAGCATGTCGAAGAACTTCAAAATGCAACGATTCTAATCTGCATAATCTACCGCTATCTTCTATTACTCAATAACTACTAAGATTAGCGTGATTAGCCAACAATTTTTGGTAATTTTCTCAGATTCCTTACGCCTCTTAATGCCGAAAAACCGGTAACATCTTTTTTGGTAGCTGTTGCGTAGTGTTTAAATGATTGCATCAAAACTCAAGGCTCACCCACTTGAAGTGTACGAAATTTGAATACACAGTTTTTAGCTTGAAAGATGTAACTTCCCCATATTCTTCCCAGCACACTATCGTTATTATGTTAAGATCATTTTTCGCCCTTGCTCACCTACTAAACATAAATTCAAAGGTCTAACCTCTTAAGATGACTATATTGTAATAATTAATTCTTTTCGTTACTTACGTAGAAATTCCCAAAGAGAGATTAATCCGCAATTGCTTTGCCACTAAACTCAACAGCTTTCTCAAATAATGAGGCATCGTCGCTCTTTATCAAGTTTACTGACCCCAATGCATTCAGAACTCGAGAACATTGCTGTAAAAATTCCTGTGATTTGGACATTTGCTCTTCCAAATTTGGAGTAGATTTATAACTGCTAAACTCAGTGGAAATTAGAGTAAGTGCATCGGCCTTAGCATTACCATTATGCAGGTATTTTTGTAAGAAAAATTCCCACATCATTGCCATGATAGTATTGGGGGTAGTCAACTTGAAAGGCATATTTCTCACTATGGTGGTTTGCCATTCTCTCCCCTCTAGCAAAGTCCGGTCGAACTCTCCAGATGTTAAGGACGAAACAGTAACGGCTTCATACATCTCATTAAGGTTTGCCTTAACGAAATCCAAATGATCTCTGAAAATCAAGGTCTTTTTGTCTACTGGGCCGTGGTAATTGGATGGCTTTTGATCGACTTGATACAAAGTTAAAACTCGGGTCAAAAGTAAGATGAACAATGATTCTTGAGGATAGGAGCGAAGCGTTGCTTGAGAAAGGGACGAGAGGGCAGATGGAACGGTGTCCTGGGATAGTGAAAGAACATCCAATTTCAGAAACACCAACAAGACGAGTATTGGTTCATAGTATTTTGCATCGACTTGCAAGTCATCCAAATTCAAGAGCACAGAACCCCATTTCGTTGGCTGTAATATTCCCTTATCAAGATCAAACTCAAAAAACTCCAACTGGTAAAGAGTCCTTAAGAAACTAGTTGATAGCAAATCGAAACTTCCAGATAGCTTTTGTTTTGGAGATACGGAGTTTGGGAAGATCACCTTATCGCTGATAAAATCCTTCGCCAGGTTCTTGGAATTGTTAATCAGGGTGATGAATTCCGCAATACTGAAGGTTCTGTCTCCGTCATCAGTCTTGACCACAAGTCTGTTCAACTTGTCGAAAATTGAAGGAGTAGTTCTATTTGTCAACAATATTGCGTCTTCCGGAGCATACCATTTAATTTGCTTTATTGGTTTAATTTGATAGTACCTATTGATAGGCTGCGTCAAAAGATTAATCTCTTTGTTTTTGAAAAAATCAACGGACTTTTTAATCAGGTTTCTATAAGAGTTTGTTGATCCACCATCTAGCGGTGGTTCCTCAGGATAAACACCAGTCGTGATAGCATCGAACAACTTTCCACTG
Organism: Torulaspora delbrueckii; assembly: GCF_000243375.1. Lineage (NCBI taxonomy): Eukaryota > Fungi > Ascomycota > Saccharomycetes > Saccharomycetales > Saccharomycetaceae > Torulaspora > Torulaspora delbrueckii. Next base: position 751,736 of record NC_016503.1, on the reverse strand, counting down.
ACAAGTCCCAGGGACTTGTAAAAATAATACTCAGAAGGGAGCTGCTGAGCGATGAAGTCATGCACATCGGAAGGGATTGGCCGTGGAGATGGCGACGCAGCTTGTGAAGTTTCAGTAGGAATTACGTTATCGCCAAAAGCTCCTTGCTTTCCTCCGTAAGTATCTTCAATCCCACCCATGAATTCAGAAGCGGATTCTGGTTCAACCCGAAGTTCAACTTTGCCGCTGTCCTTTAATACAGGCATGTATCTCAACGCTGACATGCCTTTTTGATATCTTTCCACACAGTCTGCACTCTCATTCTTGATTGGGTTGGAAAACTGGTAAGCATAAAAGTTTGTACCAGTTGTAATAACCATTTCCAGTGCGATCTCAAACAATTGTGAACCGGGATAGATCTGTAAGGGAGGTAAAGCAGTTGGCTGTAAATCGTTACCAACTGCCATGGCAATATCGACGAACTCATCATGTGAACAATCGAGCTCTTTTAGAACTCGCGCCTTATCAATGAACCTAAACTCTTTATTGGGGAATTCCATACCTAGAATAAATTTACTCACATCTGAAAGCATTAGACAGTCGGTAGGACCATAGATAGCATCGATATAGCCGCTGTTTAACAGATATGATAGTTGAGACCATGAGGTATATGGAGCAACCTGATAAATGATATCGTTATCGATGAAATAAGCAATCAGATCTGCTTGAAACCTCTTAGATTCAATGGTCGCGTTGTATCTGAATGGCTCCTGTGGTTGAACTGGTTGATCAATGTACGATGATTGGTTGCTGTTCATCAAATTGTTCTNNNATTGAGTCCAGCCTCTATGCCTTTGAACAAAAATGGCCTCCTTGTTAGCACTCACGGATGAGTTTGCCGAGTACATTGGTGCGTTACTTCCTGAAGAAGAGTTAGAACCAGGGGAACTTAACGCAACTGCCGAGGCCTCCGTAGCAAAACCATTGAGATAACCCGAGTCTTCCAGTTGGTTGCTAATCAAAGTTCCGTTAAAGACAAACACAGGTGTTATCTTGTATTCCCTAAAAATTTTCAAATCACTCTCCAAGTACATCTTCAAACTGGTAGGAAACCCACCAATGGCATCCAAATACTGTTCTCTTTTACTCGTCAGAAGTCTGGAAATGTAATGGTTCACATCAATACCTAACATAGCATTTTTCAATGCTTCAATAGGGTACGATCCAACCAGTCCTCTTTCGAACAAATAGGACTCCAAAGATTTGATGGCCATTGCGAAGACAGAAAATTCGAGCGGAAAACAGCTAAAAGGATAAAAAACAGAGTGATTGGACTTTCAATTGACCTATTTTCACCAACGGTGTTTTTTCTTCAATGAAACTCTCAATTGACCAAATAAAAACCTGTCGTCAAAGCCAGCTAAAACACAGATATTGTGGATCCTGCCAAATAGCTCAATGATCCACCTAGAAGATGAATGAACCACTCGATCAACCTGAATTTTCAAAGGTATTGATTCAGAGTTCGATACTATATGTTCAAAGTTCGACAACCCGCCACTTTATGACGCTTTACGTGCAGTGTGATTTTTCAAGGAACTTCAATGACATATACCGAAATATGATGTACCATAATGAAATAACGCCTGGTTGAGCTGGCGATTGAAAACGATATACGACCAATTGACCTTACTGTGCATTAGCATTCGATTTTTGTGGAGGTGGCTTTTGTTGGATCGATAGTGAGCAAAATAAGAGGACCCTGATTTGGTCTAAATGAGATTGCAAATATTGTTCACTATTTGTGCGTTCTTACAGTCGCTATGTGTGGCCTTATCCCATGATAAACTTTTAAAGCTGTCTGAAAAGGGTCCCAATAATGTGATTGAGCTGACTGACAGTAATTTCAAGCGTGTTCTTGGATCGCCCCGTGATTCATACATCTTGGTGTTCCTCACAGCTTCAGCACCACAGGTGGGTTGCTCGATTTGCCTGGAAGCAGCGGATGAATTTAAGATGGTTGCCAATTCGTGGTTCACCGATCATCCTGATGGAGCTTCTACGAGGGGCAAAGAGGCCAGGAGGCTATTCTTTGCCAAATCTGACTTGAAAGATGCACAACATATTCCTCAGATTTTTGGATTTTACTCTTTGCAACATGTTCCACGTCTGCTTCTATTCTCTCCTGGGGAAGACATTAACAAATATAAGATTATTGATCTTGCAGGTGATCCTGGTCAGGAGCGTGCTCTTCAAATCATCAATTCTTTGAGATCAGCGACCAACATTGATGATTTTAACTTACACCTGCCGGTCGATTGGACTCTTTCCATCGTCATCGCAGTCCTGACTTTTGTTGCAGTCTATATTTTCAAGAGACATAGAAGTTTAGTGGCAAAATTGGTCAATATGAGACCATTGTGGGCTATTGTCTGGACTTTGTTCATCATTTTGATGCTTGGTGGATACATGTACAATAACATTAGAAACGCTCAACTTGCAGGTGTGGGCCCTAAGGGTGAGGTATTGTATTTCTTACCCAATCAAACTCAGAATCAATTTAAGATTGAGACTCAAGTGATTGGCGTGATATATGCTTCATTGACCGTTTCGTTATTGTTCCTAATATTTGGCATTCCAAAGTTGAAGGATTTCTATAAAGGCTCCAAAAGTGGACAATTGCTCGAGGCGGCTTCCACCATCTTGTTTGCAGCCATCATTTACGCCTTTTTTGCTGGCTTGACAGCTGTCTTCAACATCAAACAACCAGGGTACCCATATCAATTGATGAAATTATCTGCTTTGTTCAAATGATGAATGTCACTAGTAAATAGATATATAGTCGTCGCTGCAACATATGCCAGCTCTGGAGGGCCTCAATGTTGTTTCGCCAACTTTTCACTCCTCAACTTGATCTCATTCATTCGTTTTATTAGCTTGTTCATCCTCTTCTCCAATTCGTTAAGCTTGTGGGAGGAGTCATCGAAGCTTGACTTATCATAGAGCACCTCATTCTCTAATTTTAATGAGCCACGGCATTTACGCATAAGTAACAGTAGTAAAGCTTGTGATTCGCGCAACTGATTAATAGACTGGTAAATACCATCTAGGTCTGTTGACAGCAGAGAGTAAACACAAAGCTCCACGGTGTGAATGCCATTACCTTCAGCATTCTCCACATCTGAGCTCATCAAATTAACGAATGCTGGAGCCGTTGACCCTGCCAGTAGTCTTGTTATGTCCCAGTATGGGCCAGTAGTAGTTCTCCTATCTCCAAACGCGAACATAGAAAAGTATCACTTTTAGTTACACATTTGAATACTATATATTGCTAAACAGCATTATTGTACACACCTTGGGCAACGTAATGGTTTTTCTTGCCTCCAAACATGGTTCTACCAAGTTTACCAATTGTACCAAAACCGGCTCCCACCACAGTCGATCCTACCTTCAAACCAGTACCAAGACCTTTTTGAGCTATATCACCAACCTTCTTTTCGGTTTTACTGACACTCAAGGTATATCTTGGAGAAAACTGGAATGAGAGGTGAAGAACACCACCGTCTCCACCTTCTTCTGATACTACAGGGATATCAAGATCAGTTACGTTCTCCGGATCAATCTTCGAAAGAGGAACAACTGCTCTGCCGATTACGTCGTCTGCGTTTGCTGCATCCCAGTCCATCACCTTAATGCGCAGATAGTCGTTTACACGATTGTGAATAACCACGCTTCCAGACTGTTCCCAGACAGGGTTCAATGTCTTTTTCTGATGACTAGTCTTAAAAACTGTGTTCTTGCTGTCATTCAGGTAGAATTTCAAGTAAGGATCAGAGTAACCGTTTGTATCAGCAGAGATCAAATTTTCTGCACTCCTTGCTGTAACAGTCAAGTCTCCCGAGTTCGTAATCAGGTCAGCTTGTGGAAGCTTAGACACGGCGATAGGAAACCAAGATGTTTGGATCATCAATTTCGCACTACCACCACCTGACAAAGTTAAAATGGATGGCTTAAAGTAACAGTTCTTGATCAATTCAACTGTTGGTATAACGACTTCACAGATACAGTCCTCGGCCTTGTTAGCGCTTTTGTCCTTTGTGACCCTAAAAGTGGCATTGGAGTATTCGAGCTCCTTGATCATAACATCACCAGTCCAACCAGTTGTAATGCTCCTTGTAGCTATCTTGGGGCTAACAAACGTTGGCTCACCATTCCCATCAAAAAATGCTTGTACATATAGGCCTGTTTGAGACACTTCACCGTCTAAAATGGATACAGAAAAAACACCAGTGTTGTATTGGAGTAGCTCGTTAAAATCTAGTTTCATCTTATTACTGTACATGCTCTCAATGTCCTGAACGTCCAATTCTTCTTCCTTAAGGTGCTTTTGTTCTTCGGCAGATAGCTTTTCTCCCTTCTTCTTTTCCAAATTGGCTTTCTTCTCCTTGAGCTTGTCAACTTCCTGTACTTCTTCCAAACTTAGCACTGGTAGCGCAGGGTAGAAGGAGACATAGAAAGTAACTGACCCTTTGGCGCCTTTCTTGGTGACTAAGCGGCCTGATCTTGGTTCATTGTCGACCTTTTCCAAGTACTTGTCATCTGTGCCCTTATGGAACATACTGTCAAGCTTAACGTCGAATGTTCCCACTGAACGATCTTCCTTGACAGTCTCGACATCCATGACTTCAATAGCTAACTTCTGATTGGCAGATGTGACGGCCACGTAGATAGCTTCGTTCCAAACAGGATTCAAAGTTTGAGATCTAGCATTTGTCCTACCTCTTGGGATTCCATTAACAAGGACCCTTGCATAAGGATCAATTTTACCGACTTTCTCAAGATTTCTCAAATCCTCAGCTTTGTTCAATAAAATTCTTACGACACCAATTGGTGGAGTATAAGCAATCGCAATGGTACCCATGTCCAGGGCCACAGGTTTCCACACGGCACTGACCTTTATTTCACCCTTTTTCTCCTTCAAGGGAATTGCTTTCTTGTCTGTCTGTGTTCTATCAAGCAAGTCATTCAAAGATTCAACTGTTGTGGAGATGACTTTACCCTTTGCATCCTTGAGAACAAGCCTGCACCTAGCTTTACGGCGGTCTGTGATGACTGCTTCATACTCTTGATTCCATTGTAAATTCTCTTTGCTCGTAGCCTTAGCGGTAGTCAATACTAATTTGGCGTTCAAGTACAACTCGACATATGCTGTCACCTTCTCGCCAACATCGCCTAGACCGAAAGCTTCTTCAATAGTGATCTTGGTAATACCTGTGTTAAATTCAGGTTGCTCTTCGACAGTTCCATCTGGCAGTTTCTTAGCTTCAATGGTTGGGAAGAATTTTAGATCGAAATTGAGTGCACCAACTGGTTTAGAATTTCTCAAGAAAAAACTCTTTAGGTTCTTCTGGTCATTCTTGTCATGTAAAGATGTAAGGTTGTATTCAATTCTGCCCATCACCTTATCTTTCAACTTCTCACGTTTGTCAAGAACAGTGATCGTGAGTGGGTCTGTGAAAGCATTCAAGAGAATGTACAAACTTTCATCCCAAACTGGGTCCAGAGTGTCTCTCACAGTCCGAGTCTTAGCAACTACCGTGCCTCCAATCTCAAACAACAAATAAGGATCGATTGACTTGGCAAGTAAACCGGTTGACCGGTTTAAACCTTTCGCATTCTTGATGGTGATCTCAAGAACACCCACTGATACGGCCGAGCCAGAAAGGAGCTGTGGAATATTCAATTGCAAGGAGAATGGTGGTAAAAGGATGGGACCTGCATAGACTTGTGCTAGCTTCTTGATCATTTGGTACAATCCGGGAATGGACATGATTTCCCAATTAAATACAAAATCACCAAAGAGACGAGCAACAAAATCGACATCTGGCACCTCTAGCAGCTGAATGTTGATCGTTTCAACATGAGGAAATGGAGTCATAAGTCTAAAACGTACTCTAACCTTTGCCCTCAGAGAGAAATCCGAGAGGTAAACGGGAACAGTAAACCCAAACAAAGTTGCCTTTACAACAACTTTTTGGTTGACATAGTTTCTCAATTGCTTGGCATTCATATCACAGAGGACATGAGGAGTAAAAGAAACCCCCCAATCCATGACAACAACATCAGAGTCGGTGTTTTGGAACGTCTTGACAACGTCCACCCTGGGGGGCTTTACACCCAATGTGAATTGGTCAATCCATAGTGCCTTAATAAATGCAGGAATCGACGGATTGGTAGCCAAAACGTCGTTCACCTGTTGGACGACCATTTGAGAGACAGTGGGCTCTAACAGTGGCCAGTACTTATCCAAAAAGGAGTTAAGCCATTCCAAACTTTCGTAGTCATCCTCGATTTTTTGAACAGTCAATTCTTTCTGCAGCTGGTCTCTGATAGCAGAACGGTACTTGATGGAAGATGTTCTGTAAAGAAGCGACGTCACAAGTCCCACAAAGAATACAGGCGCGAAAGAGAATCTGAAGTAACCAATCGCAAAGGAGAGGACTCCGGCAATAACGATCAATCCCAGCAAGTGGTACCAATCACCATAAAACTGGTCTGGAATGACATTGTTCAGATAAGTGTCTTTACTCAAATCAATAATATCATCGGCCTCAGTTAGCGCATCACCTTCTTGCCACCCACCAATTTGTTTCCATCCCACATAAGATGGATTAACAGCCTTCCTGGAAGATTCACCAAGACCAAAGTGTGCAGTTTTTTCTGGCGAGATTTCCTGACTGGGTTCATGCTCTTTGTTTGCCTTCAAAGTCGCAGGAGCGAGCTTGTCAAGACCACTTTGGACTGCTGTTGATCTTTCTGGGCTCCTCAACAACTTCCCCACCGTTAACTCATATGACATGAGATTCTTGATTTTATAGTTCGAAGTTTGAACTCTTTCAGAGAGCTATAACCTTGCAGTCAAGCGATTAGTCACCGATCCTTAATCCTTATAAGCTAACAGGCCAAATTTTGTTGGCTCTAGCTTAGATATCAGTCTCTCAATGCTTTATTCACCACAATTCTTGATGCAATGCTATTCTTGATGTTTTTTTTCAAGCAATAGAAGGGGTGCTCCCTTTCCTGCAAAGAACTTTGGTGCGGGCGCGCAAGACGACTTCAATAAGAAAAAATATTAAATCTAGTATAATTCACTGAAATAAAAACTCAGCGGTATATTAATCATCACTGCCATGGAATGATTCGTCCGACACACTTTGTTCATCGGCCTCGAGGAAACTATCATCTGATAGATTAATGACATCAGTAGCTATTTTCTTGGGGACAGTCTTGGCTCTTGTAGACCTTGGTGCTCTTTTTCTAACGGGTATTATGTCTTCGGAATCAGATAGGTCGAAGTCGTCTTCATCTGAGGAGAGGGCGACCTTGGCGTTCCTGCTACGTGGCTTGGTATGTTTTACCGGTTTGGGTGTCTCGGCCTTGGGCTCCTCGACCTCGTTCGTCGCTTTCTTTGCATTGTCGAATGAGTCGCTTAACTGTTTGAATTTGCTCGAGAAGGTACCGAATTCTGTTTGCTGACTTTTCGGATTCTTCTTTGCCACCGTATCAAATATTGTTGATGGTGTGTCTGAGACGTCAGTTTCATTCTCTCGCTTAACAATTTCCGGAGGAGGTGTTGCTGATTCACTTTCTGACTTTATCTTTGCTGACCGCTTGGGCTTTTGCAGGAGCATTGGTTCGATTAGAATCTTTTCAAAATCTGGATCGTCTTTCACCTTTTTAACCGCAGCCTTTTTAGATTTCTTTATTTTCTTTGATGGGTCGTATTCTTCATCAGTCTTGGCCGTATTCCTCTTCCGTTTACCTTTAGCCTTACTACTAGCGGTGGGTACATCTCCGTTACGGGACTCCTCGTCAAGTTTCAAGAAATGTTCGTAAGCGGTAGCAAACTCTTCTATGTCAGTTTCCCATAGTTGTTGAGCGGACAGTTCAAGTAGAAGCTCAAGCTCAACCTGCTTCTCCTGCTTTTGTTTCAGTAAACGTTCATATCTTTCCTTTGTCAGAGACCATATTCTCATACCTAATAGGTACTCGAAGGAGCCATACAATTCTTCAGGTCCGTTAACAATTTCACCTTCATTTGCCGCTTCCTCGTCTTCCTCCTCTTCTGCTACTATCTCCTCATCAACAAGTTCCTTGATTTGCTCATTCGTTTTACCATAAAAAGGTTTACCTTCCTTATTTATTCTAGGGAAGCCATTTGTTTCCAGTTCAGCAACTATTTGTTTGTGCGGTTTATTCGTTACCGTCAATTCCTTTTCAATAATCATTTTAATGAAACGCACCTGGTATGAGAGTTTTTCAACTTCCCATTGTAGCCTGCTGGTCATATAATCCTTCCGTTTTTGATAATACTCAAGCCTCGTGTAGTAAAACTCCTCCAGGATCTCACCCACATTCTCATATTTCCGTATCTTGCTAGATGGGGTGAATGCCACCATATTATTCAGATTAATGGTAGATGTAAGCTTAAATCTTTCAAAAAATCCAATCTTCCTCGTTTTGTCCATCTCTTCCTGAGTGAGCTTTATTATAAACCTGATCGTGTCGCTGTGTTGCTCCTCCATATCCTTTATCCATGGTTTCATTTTCTCTGTTCCGCTTAAACCCAATAACAGGTACTCCTTGATAGTGGATGTCCATGTCCTCGCTGGAAGTTCGGTGATTTCCAATGTTGTGGGTCCTGTTTGCTCAATCTTACCATACATACGATACCGCTGAGAATCTATCTTCTCCAAGGTACCACCCCATCCTTTAAACCATGGGTGCATCTCCTCCATAGGTTCATTTTTCATCAGATGTTTCAGATTTTTTACAATGTCTAGTGGATTGAACGGTGGAATGTTTGTGCTCCACCCGGTCCCAATACCTTCCGCTCCGTTAACTAGTATCATGGGTAAGATAGGCAAATACCACTCAGGCTCAATCGTCGCCTCGTCTTCCTGTAGGTACTTATACAATGGATCATCAGAGGGGTGGAAGATCTTTCTAGTAATCTTGCTCAGCTCTGTGTACAAGTATCTAGCAGCTGCTGCATCTTTACCACCAGTAGCTCTTGTACCGAAGGCACCATTAGGCTTCAGTAGGTTTATATTGTTGGAGCCGACAAAATTCTGTGCTAAACCAATGATAGTTTGAGCCAAAGCCTGCTCACCGTGATGATATGATGTTTTTTCCGCAACGAACGGTGCAAGTTGGGCAACTTTGATATCGGTAGACATCTTGCGCATGAAACATCCGTATAACACCTTTCTTTGACCAGGTTTAAAACCGTCTAAAATATTCGGTATAGATCTGATGTTGTCTGCGAGAGAGAAAAGAATGAATTCTTTGTTGATGAAATCGCTTATGGGAATTTCTGTCAAATTAGGATCCAGAACTGTTCCAGGCTCGTATTGTCTGAGCCATTCTTTACGATCGTCAGCTTTCTTCTTAGCGAAGGCAAGCTCAATCAACTCTTGGTCCCCTCCTTCTAGGGCGTGGAATTTCTTCAGATGTCTATCCAAATCAGAAAAATATGCTCGAACCTCTTGACTGGATGAAGTACCCAGACCTTTATAATATTTCTGCTTCCAAGTGTACCTTGACGATTCTTCTGCCCTCCATTTCTCGTAGTCAGGCATGTTGTAAAATGATATAACCTCTCTTCGTGGCCTTGTAATTGTGACTTTCACGATGGGCGTAATGAATTCGAGCAGAAATCCCGGAATATCCAACAAACCAGGAAAGGAGCTATCCAAAAAGTTGATAATCAACCCTTTGATGTGAGAGCCATCATGATCTTGATCTGTCATGATCATCAAATGGCCGTACCTCAGAGAGCTGGTATTTTCATATCGTTTACGATGTTGAAGACCCATAATCTTTTTAATGGCCTGAATCTCTGCATTCTTTAGTATTTGTTCAGCAGTGGCCTCCCTAACGTTCAGTATCTTACCACGAAGTGGGTAACAACCATAGTAATCTCTACCAACAACTGATAATCCTGCTACAGCTAGCGACAAAGCAGAATCACCTTCGGTCAGCACGAGAGTACATTTATGGCCCTCCTTAGTGCCGGCTTTGTTGGCATCTTCCAATTTTGGGTAATCCGTAATTCGATTTTTCCGCGAACCATCGGACTTTTTCAACGCATTATTCTCATTCTCAGTGGCTATCTCTAAAATTCTAGCTTGCAGATCGGTTTTCATGATCTTTTTCACGTAATCATCAGATATCTCACAACGAGACCCAAAATCTCTTACCCTAGTTGTCAGTTGCTCTTTGGTCTGAGAAGTAAATGCCGGATTCTCAATTAAGCAGTTGACAAACAGGAAGATATGATTCTTTATTTGAAATGGTTTGATCGATTTTTTCTGCTTCTTCAACACTTCTGAAACTTTCTTTATTATCTGATCAGTGATGTAGTTGATATGTGTGCCACCGGCTGTAGTCGCAATGGAATTAACGAACGAAATCTGCTGGAAAGAAATGTCAGAAACTGAGAAAGCAATTTCCCAGCAACTATTAACCCTTTCATAAAGAATGGTAGGCATTTTAACTTGGCTATCATCGACTGTATTCCCGTGTGCAAGTCTTTTTTTCTCGAGGGATTTAACGTATAGCTCAACATAGTTTTTGAAGTTTCTGATCTTCAAGGATTTACCATTCAGATAAACGCTGATGTCGCGAACAGAACCGTTAATGTCATAAACACGCCGACGAAGCACACCGATAATATCATCATCAAGTGTTTCCATACTAAATCTTTTCAAGTCAGGTTTGAAAGACACTTTTGTAAAGGAAGGACCTTTCTTGTATGATGTTATCTTTGGCGGATGGCAAACACCCATATTATTTTCCCATTTTTGTACGTATTTTTGCCCTGTATTTGAATCAGCAGTCTCCAGTGTGAATTCAGTGGAGAAAATATTACACAATTTAGCACCATAACCGTTTCTGCCACCTGTAACTTTCTTCTCGTCATCATCATAGTTAGACGACGTCAGCAAGTGACCAAAAATCAACTCTGGGATGTATATCTTTTCCTTTTCATGAATCTCAATGGGGATACCTTTACCATCATTCTTTACTTCAATCAGGTTTTTCTCTCGTTGAATGTTGACTTCAATTTTCTTCATGGATGGGTCCCTGACCTTATTGTCGGCAGCGTTCACTAGAATTTCATCGAATATCTTATATAAACCGGGGACTATGTTCACCGTCTTTTCAATCATACAATCGGTTTCTTCATCATGGATCCATTGTTGTTGCTCCTGAGACTCTACGGAACCAATATATGTATCAGGTCTCTTCAAGATATGCTCCAATTGCGAGATCTTCTGATACCTCTCAGAGGCCGACTTGGAATCAACAGTCATAATCACTGCTTTCTTAAGCGGTAGGCTGGCCTATTTACGTTTGGAAACCCACTTGTTGATGTAGTTTATGTCAATTAAAGTGTGACAGTCGCGTTTTGTTTATTTACAAGTACGCGAAGAGACAACTGTAACAACTTCAATCATACGGCTGTAGTGAAAAACCTTGAAAGAGTCTTTATAACTATAGTCTTCAACAGCATTAAACAGATGTCATCTTATTAATCTAAGAGCATGCCTGTGGCACATCAGGCGTGATATCAAAACGTCCATTGAATTCCATTGGCTCTTTGGCTCTTTCTCCAAGTCCGTCACGGTTCACTGGGTCTAATGGTAACGCCAGTATCCAAAAGCATTCTCCAACGCAGCAAAGAACAGTATGCTGAAATATTTGTTAAGGGTGATGAGTACCATGCATTTTTTTGGTATGTTTGGCCTGCTTCGACCTCGTTAATATGCTCTTCAGGATCACAAAGTCACGATCTTTGACAGTCTAAGCTACAACGTTGACAAATGAACCGTGACTTGAAAAAGACTTTACGATAGAAGCCCTCACTACCGGTGAGATTACAAGACGCACTTTCAGAAACGGTTCGAAACGGCATACTGGAACATCCTTAACAAAAGAGGTGTTGAGCATAGCAACAACCTTTATTGTTACTCGAGAGACTGCCTGTATGGCGATATCCATGTAACGAACTGTCCAACGAATTATATTGCATTCTCTTTCAGTTTTTAAGATTATAGTACGCCTTTTCTTACTGTATTTCCTAACTTCGTCAGCTAGTCCTCAGCAGGTGCTTATTGAATTGAAGTCTCCGATTTGCGAATGATTCCGCCGTTACTTCATTAGAGTCTGTTTGAATTATCAATTGCTTCACGAAACCTTTCCACAGCGAAGCCGATTACTTACGGTTACCTGTTCCATTTCGGGGTCAGCAGAACGTTAATTTATTGCAAGCACGAGGAATTCCAACTTATCACACTGCTAAAACACGTGTTCCTTTGCATGCGAGATATTCTATCAGTTTGCAAGTCCCTATCTGTCCATTCATCTACTGAAGCTGCCGATTAAGGCTTCAACTGGTTTTCCATTTATCTTCTGTTTCTTCTTTGCCATGATACTAATGTGCTTCCATTGTCGTCGATCCAGCTGTATTTCCCACTGCGCAATTCGAACCTATTGTTCTTCAATTTACATCAAGCGTTCCATTTATCTGGAGGCCTGATTCACATTTATCTATTTTGCTTAGTTTTATCGCGACATTTTCCCTCAACTTATGAGGGAACTCTTAACGCCAGGATAGTACGTCAAAACTTAAACTTCCAAGTCTTTTGAGTAACTTGCAATAACCTTATGTCAATCTGCGCCAATTGGCCGTCATAGTGTCTACTCTATCCCGCAAGGACTAGATAGGCGTCTTTTAAATATCTTCTTATGTATCAAAGAATGCCAAGTTCTATCAAGTGTGGTTTTATGGACAGTCTAGACAGCCTCGAGGTATTATCATTCGATTACAATGTGTCAACTCTTCGTTACTAGTGGTTACGTTTCTTGGAGAAAAAATCACGATTGCGTTCTAGCAGATAAGCGCTTAACACAAAATATGTGTATCAGACAAGCTAGAACCCAGATCAGAATTTTTGTGAGGATGAAAAGAGCACAGTATCATTCCGGATGACAAGTCTAAATACCATTGGATAGAGTCGCAAGCTAAATTACACGCACAAAGAGATCACAGTAGGAGGCAAAAAAATATACATTAAAAGGCCCTTTTCAGGCTCTAGGATGAAATTAAAAGTCTCATTCAAAAATGTACTTAAATGCACTTTGTATTCGTACCAAACCACGAATGTTTCGAAGTTGACTATCACGGTGGCATCAAGTTTATCGAAGAATCAAAAAGTCTAATGGTGACATTTGCCGCCATCTCTTTCAATGATCGTACCGCAGGATACTCTTAGCCCGATAGTTGAAGGGAATGCTTAAATTACAGAGACTTGCTCAGATGGTGAAAACGAATCGGTCGACATATATGAGTTCAGTAATGCGATCTAATTCATGAACGGAACTATAATGCAGCACGCTTTGAAGCCGTTTTAGCCTGGCGGCTATGTAAGATCAATAACAAATTATAAATTAGATGAACTAGCTGACGGTTGCTTCTGGTTCCTCCGCGGGCAGCACTCGATGGCTCCACAACAAATAGCCACCACCACTACGCATAGTCATCACAGGATGCAACTTTCCTCGCACGGTCTGGTAAGGTCTGTAGCGCGTCTCCAAGATTGAAGGTGCAAGAAACCGCAGGTCATCATAAAGCGAGTGTGCCAACTCTAATAAAGGTTCCTTGAATTGCGCATAACAAACCACTGGACGAGAGCCATGAACATGCTCAGCGAGTCGCGGTACCAGTTGGGGCAAGTATAGTGTACTAGCACACACGAGTGCATCGTACTGGACCTGCGTCGCTAATGAGATCGCCTCTAGCTGGTTATTATACCACTTGAGTCGACGATAATATGCGTTCTTCTTGCCTGCTTTCAGCGCATAGGCTTCTTCCTTCGGCAGCGGCGTAAAAGCACTTTCCACTTCGCTCAAGCTGGGTGGCTCGAAGAAATCGAGTAGCGACACCGTTTTTACATATTCGCGAACGAACTTGTCTGAATAGTTGGAGAACTTGAGCAGGTCGAGATTAGCATGCTCATTTTCGTGTACTACTACGATACGCCCTTTCTCAGTACTGCCGTTGTCGCCGCCGAACATGCGTTCAAGTAGGAAGTAGACTAGCAGGCCGCCTGTCTCGTCTACACAGAGGTATGTGCCGTTGGAACGAATATTGGCGAGATTTAGCAACATACCCATGGTTTCCTGAGAAAGATCGAGCACACGCTGCGTGTCACCTTTTTCTAGTAAGAATTGCAACATACGCGATCCGCTGAGATATTCAGCGGTGAAATGCTTAGCGAATTTTTGTTTCTTACGGTTCAAGTATTTCTGTTGTGAATGCACTGTCTTTTTATCAAAACTACCGTGTGCTTCAATCATCTTGGCGATGATTTGTTCCCCTGATACACTTTGTTTCTTCAATTCTTCTATCTGTTCCATCGTGAGTCCCTGCACTTGGTTACCAATGTTAACAAGGTTCATGTTATTAGCACTGCTGGTCACATTATGCACGCTCTCAGACTCTGTCATAACTCTCACTTTACCCACTGGTATCTTATTTTTATCACGGTTATCCGTTTCTGCTTCCTCTTCGTAATAAATCTCGAATGTAGTGCCAAGAGGATACCCTATGATATCATCGACGTTAAATGCACCGAATTTACCGAGTGAAATGGATGCATTGGGTTTTAATTCAACAATTTTCCAATTTCCAGACGGCAGTTTCAGGATGACATGCTGATTGAACGCTAATTGGGTGAGTGGATCCATTGTTGTTGGTCAGTTGATTCACCTTTTGATAGCTGATAAATGCGATGAGATGAGATTAATGTCGATCAAAAATTTTCCAGTGCACTATGAACGAAAGTGGTGAAAAATTATACAGTGAAAAATATTCATTCAAGCTCATCGCATCCATCGCATAACAACTATTAATACTGGTCAATTGGTCGAGGATGGGTAGTAGACGTGTCAAGAACAAGCAAGGTGCACCACCTAGTCTGGACGAGTTCCAAGCCAAGAAGGAGAAAAAACACTCGAAAAAGAAGGAAAAGAGATCCCATTCAGAGGATCATGCATCAAAATCTAAGAAACCAAAGAGATCAAAGAAACAGGATGAGGAGGCGGATGAAAAGCGTGAATTGGAAGCCTTGAAGGAAAAGGAACAGGCTCTACCGGAAGTGGACCTGAAAGAATTGTCACAGGCGAAGAAATCGTTATTTGATGACGAAGAAGAAGAAGCAGAAGATGAAGATGAAGAGTTGAAAGATGAGTTTGATTTGGAACAGGAATACGACTATGACGACGAAGAAGCTGAGGCTCATCCAGCGTTCTCTGATGACGATGATGAGGTCGACTTGGAGGAGCTGAATGCCGCAAATATGGAGGAAATGTCTAAGAAATTGGATGAAGAAAACGCTTTAGAAGCCGAGGAAGCCGAGAAAGAATTAGTTGAGGCTGAATACACACAACCAAGAGCCGATGTCCTCCCCACAGAGGAGGAAGAGGAGATGATGGCACAAAACCCTCCAGACTTAACTTCCATTAGAACAAGAATGATCGAAATCGTCAAAGTGCTTGAAGATTTCAAGAATCTGGGAGCTGAGAACAGGTCAAGAGCTGATTATACCGATAGATTGCTAAAAGATATCAGCGAGTATTTTGGTTATGTGCCATTTTTGGCTGAGAAACTTTTCAATCTTTTCTCTCCAGCTGAAGCTATGGAATTCTTTGAAGCTAACGAGATTGCTAGACCAATTACTATTAGAACCAATACTTTGAAGACAAGAAGAAGAGATTTGGCCCAAGCTCTGGTGAATAGAGGTGTCAATTTGCAACCTATTGGTTCATGGACTAAAGTAGGTTTGCAGATCTTCGATTCTCAGGTTCCAATTGGTGCCACTCCTGAATACTTGGCTGGTAACTATATCTTGCAAGCAGCTTCTTCATTCTTGCCAGTTATCGCCTTGGATCCTCATGAAAATGAAAGAATTCTCGATATGGCAGCTGCACCAGGTGGTAAGACAACTTACATATCGGCCCTTATGAAAAACACAGGTTGTGTTTTTGCCAACGATGCCAACAAAGCAAGAACTAAATCTTTGATCGCCAATATTCACCGTCTAGGTTGTACCAATACCATTGTCTGTAATTACGATGCCCGTGAATTTCCAAAAGTTATAGGTGGCTTCGATAGAATCTTGTTGGACGCCCCATGTACCGGTACCGGTGTCATCGGTAAGGATCAGTCGGTTAAGGTCTCTCGTACTGAGAAAGATTTTATTCAGGTCCCTCACTTACAAAAACAACTTCTACTATCGGCCATCGATTCCGTAGACTCAAATTCCAAAACAGGTGGTATTATCGTTTACTCCACATGTTCGGTCGCAGTTGAAGAAGATGAAATGGTCGTTGACTACGCACTAAGGAAGAGGCCTAACGTTAAACTTGTTGAAGCAGGTTTGGCTATTGGTAAGGAAGGTTTCACAAGTTACAGAGGAAAGAAATTCCATCCAAGCTTGAAGCTAACCAGAAGATACTATCCACATACCTATAACGTTGACGGTTTCTTTGTCGCCAAATTCCAAAAAATTGGTCCATCACCACACGACGACAACCAAGCCACACCAAGAGAGAAAGAGCTCGCCGCTAGACAAGAAGCTGCGGAAGAAGGTATCATTCACTCGGATTTCGCTAACTTCGATAACGAAGAAGATGAAAAATACATCAAGAGATCTCAGAAAAACAGCCTACTTAAAAAGGGTATCGATCCAAGGGCTCAAAAGAAACAATCTTCTTGAAGAAACCGTTCTTTTACATAGAAGTAGACTAAACTGTATATTACATTGAATTGCAATTCATATCTGCATGTTATCTCTGACTCTTCACTCAAAATAGTTCATGTTTCCTAGTTTATGCTCCTTTATGTAGTCGGGACCATACTCTTCGTATTCTTTCTTGCTTATGAAGCTCTTCTTGTAATCAGTCTCATTCTGGGCGTATTTCGCCATACCTCGCCAGGCATCCAGCGAAGGATCACTGGATATATTGACATTGAACGAAGTATTGACTGGCAAAAATCCCGTGAACTCTTTTACTATCCTCTCTCGTAGACCTGGAATCTTTGCATTGCCACCAGTGACCCACACATTCTTCGCCATCTCTGAAGTGATAGAACTCATCTGGCGAGGTGACGCACCAAACTTACTTAACAAAACTCGTTCGCATAGCTCAGAGACCCCTGCCTGATCCTCACCACACATCGTTGGCTGGAAAAACACTTCAGGAACTCGTATACGTTCAACGTTCAAATGCATCTGATGTTGTTCATGAGAATTCTCACTGTCGTGGGGTCTAGGACCTCTGAGGAAAAGATGCAAAGTAGAGTTTCTCCAGTCATATTGGGCATCCATGGTATCTTCCTCTGTGAAATTAGGGTCATGCTCCAAAAGTTGTCCTTCCAGCTCCACGATTTCTTTATATCCTTCTTCTATCAACTCTTCAAGTGCTTCTGGATACTGTGTAACATCGTTGTAGACAGTCCAATCATCATCGTTGGCTCCAAAAGTATCGTTAGGATCATTGTCTATTGTGGCTTGTTGCCGAGTTCTCTTTGTGCCTCCACGTCCGGAGTCCTCTGCTAAAGTCGCTAGATTTTTCATTCTATTTTGTGACATTTGAGATTTTCTGTCCTTCATCTCATCACGCATTTTAAGTTTGTCCTTCCTCTTGGCTATCAGATTACTCAATTTTCTACGCTTGTCCTTAATCCAACCTTCAAGATCAATTTCACGCCATTGTTGTTCTTTGACCTTTCTTTCTTCCTCCTCTTGAGCCGCCCTTTCTTTCTCCTCTTTAGCTTTCTTTCTAGCATCGAGACTGGCCTTTAAAAATCTCTGTTTTCTTTTCTCTTTTATTTGATCTTCCGTCAAGCTTTCATCAGGGACCTCCACAAGATCAAACTTATGCTCATTCACATCTTCTTCTTCTACATCTCCACTCTCTTCATTTGCAGCTTGTGACTTTTTGAGGGATCTTTCTAAATTGTAAAGGTATTTCTTGAAATCACGCTCATCATCAAAGCCAGAATTTTGCAAGATGTGTAAAACCTTCTTTTTTGGTTGATCCTTCAGTTGTTCCTTAACTTGATTATAGTACTCTAACTCTTCTTCCTTTTGAATCAGCCTTTCTATCCTCTTTTGCTTGGCCTGTTCTTGCAATCTCTTACCACTTTCCTTTCTCTTTTCTGCCTGTATCCGAAGTTCTTCTTCAGTCTTTTGTGGCTGCAGGATCTCGACAAAAGGAGCCTCAACCACAACGTTCTTCGACTCCAATGTATCCAGCTTAAGGAAGCTTTTCAATTCTTCGTCATAATCTTGAGACACATAACAATAATCCTCATACATCGTTCTATAGTGGAAGTTTGATAACTTTGTTGGGAAATAAGGATATTTTAATGTCATTAGATTTGTCAGGTAATCTGCAGCTTGACTGCCACCCCAATTAATACGCTTTGCTTCAGTCAACATACCTTGACCATCGACGACAGGAATGATGTTTGTATCTTCATTCCCGCAACCTATTACAAGTCCTGTACTGTTTGCTGTAGTGTTTTGATAATAGGCAAATAAACTATCGATGCCAAACGTGACTCCGGGAACATTGAAGCACTCGAAGAGCACCTGGTACCAACTAGAACGTTGTGTCTGTAATGTTGCCAATCGTTCTGTTACCAGAATAGGATTAGAGATTCCATTATTTGGCGTTGAGCCCAAATGGTTGAAAGTATATTCCAAAATATCTTCAACGTAGTCCCAATTCGTTACCATGGGTCCATCGAAGGGACTTTTAGATTGTGCGCGAACTGCTTGGTCCAAATTTACATCGTTTCCAATGAAAGTCATTGTCTTCATCAATTTCCGATCTCTGAACCTTGTAATCCTATTAGTAAACACATGGCTTGGCGTTGCACGGTTGATGAGACCTGCTCGAAGTTGGTTTGAACCAAAATCTACTGCAATAGGAACATCAGGGGAATAAGAGTTCGGATCATCAAAGAACTCTGGCACTTCCAACAGCGGCGGTTCATCAATAACGCGTACCTTCAAAGGGGGTAAAGAAGAATCTCTTGACATGATGCCCGTTCCAGTCAACTGCAGCCACCTCACAGTTCTCTTTCTTGTAACTCACTGATGAGACAGGTCTTCAGTTATTAGTACTTTGTTCTTAAGACGTTGTAAACGACGCCAGTCTTTTCGGCGTCAGTAAGTGGATTCAAAAATGAACAAAGTTTATTAGATTAGTCTATAGAATCTTGAAAAGCTAATAGAAGTCAAACGGTAAGCTTCACCCTGGCTAGTGGGTTTAAATAAAATTGCTCCTCGTCCTCTTTTGAGAAAGGTGCCTCAGATTTGACCTGGACAAGCTTGTTTCTTACCAGACCATCGTTGTAATATTTATGAGCACTTCTCTCTCTTTCAGACCTCTTGCGACGATAAGTTTGGTATTCATCTTCTGTTAAGCATGCCAATAAAAAGTTTGCATTAATTACCAAAGCCATTGCACCCTTTTGACCAAACCCAAATGAAGTGAGACAGCATGCTTTGACGGTATCCACAGCAATTGCACGCGAAGGATAAACCAAATACTTATATTCTTCAAATTGGTTGTCGATGTTGTCAGCATTTTTATTACCAGGAATGATGCCGCTATTCATGATCTGAAGACAGCCATTCAACATCCAAGCACCAGCCGCACCTTTAGGATGGCCTGTTAGGGCTTTTTGGAAAACGGCAACGAGTGGATTGCCTTCAGCCCTACCCAAATGAGCCATCATCTTGTTCAAAATCTGTGATTCATTCTTCTCGTTGGCCTTCGTAGATGTACCGTGACAGGAGGCAACTCTCAGATCGTCAATTGATAGACCAAAAACGTTCAATGCACCTCTGAGCGGTGCAATTGTGGGATCGTTTTTGTAAAAATCTGTACCCCAGTGCATTTTCGCCCTTTGCAACTGGTCTTCTGCCAGCTCACGAGTGATATCTGGGTCTGCGCCCATGCAGAGCTCGTCTTCCACCCATCTTTCGATCTCTTTTAATCTGTATTGGAGTTGTCTTTTTCTATAAGCGACATTTAGTTTAGAAGCACCATACTTTGGTTTGTGCTCACTCTCTCTGGCGGCTGTCAAAACACCTTTGCCAGGTGCTGGTAGAGATCTACCAATTTTGTCAGAAGCAGTCGCAGTCATGCCCACAACCCCATAAATTGGTACACCCATTTTAACAGCTAAATCTCCTCTCATGAGAACCTGGACACCTGCCCCTTGTGATTCCATGAAACCATTCCTCGTAGAAGTAGCAGGTCTGCACATTTCCTTAGGTTCACGTCCTCTTTTGGCTTCATCAGTTGAGTTGGAAGTAGCGCCCATGTTAGCAAATTCATGGGATATATTCCCATGAAAGTCATCCACACCACCAACAAAACATATCTTGGCCTTTCCTGAGATAATTGTCTCGTATCCAGATTCAAGGGACTCAACAGCAGTTGCGCAAGCGCCTACTGGTGTTTTGATTGGACCACTAGAAGACAGCAACAGCATATTAATCCACGCCGCAATGACATTGATGAAAGTCTCCGGTAGAATATCGTTTTGCACCATTTCTTCCCTCGTTCTGTGCACTTGCATCAACTCGTGAGACTTCATACCGCCAATACCTGACCCAATACAATTGCCCACTTCCGAAACGTGGACATACTCATACATTTCATAAGGATCTGTTATCCCTGACGCAATCAAAGCTTCAGCAGTAGAAACCAAAGCAAAAAGGGTTGTAGGATCAACCTGAGAAGTGATATCGCTTGGTATACCATATGCTTCAGCATTCCAACCAGTTGGCACTTGACCAGCAACCATTCTTTCGATATCCAGAGCTTTAGGGATGTAAAGCGAGGCCCCTCTCACGAACTTGACCATACATTGGTCATCTTCAATGGGGAAGACATCGACCATATCACCTTGTTCTAGTTTATATTGCTCTGCAACTTCAGCGGATGTTTGGATTGGCTGCAAATCCTGGTCAATGATCACTTCCTGAAGCATCTGTTTCTTTGAAGGGTTATACCCATCAAATAGTTTGGGTTCGATAATACGAATACCAGTGTGCTCCAAAATTCTCATTTCATACTTTTCCTTTATCTGCAGACCATCTACAGGCTCCAAAGTTTGAGCATCAATCCAGCCGTTGAAGTCAGCTTTCTGTTTGTACTTTATGAGACCCATAATCCAAGCCATTTCAATGCATCCCTCCAGGGAAAATACACCAGTGCTCTCCATTTCCCATCTCGTTCTAGCATTGCCCCATGGACCAATTTCTGAGAAACCAGTAATCACCACTAAGCCTGAAGGATCAACAAGACCTCCAATTTTTGAACCATTGAATTCATCTCTCAAGGTTTGATACGCGTGTAGCTCTGGGTACTGTAAATTTATGTTACCTCTTGGGTTTATCTCTGAGCCTGAACGCGCGGTTGAATTCCCACATAGCTGATCGTCAGAAACCTTTTCCTCATTCAGGACGTTTTCGAGGCTCAACTGGTCAACCAAATCAGATTTTAGCGCCTGCAGCACAGGCAAAATGTTTGGCAGAGTGTGTAAGCCACCATTTAGGTCCGCTACAAGCGGAGTGCTATGAGCTTCCGTGACAATTTCATATGTCAATAAACCTAAGACATTAAATGCCGTCTCAGCTGGCGAGAACGTCCGTATACCCAGTTTGTCCAAACCTTTATTTAGAACAGGATCTGTTTTGTCTTCGTCGGTCCAGCCGTACATACAACCACAAATACTCAAGTGATCCTTCCACCCCTCGATTTGCCATCTGTTTAAGGTCTTGTTCAGGAATGCGTAGGACTCCGAAAGGGTTCCGCTTGCTCCTTTGGATCCCAGTAATGGCGATAAGGGTAGCAGTACGAAAGTTGGTCTGGTTTGCATCTGCTTGGCTTCCTTTGCTTCGACTAGATGTCCCAAAAGGCGCAAAAGGTTTATGGATACAGACCGTAAAGTAACTTCGTCCTGGGAACTCAAAGATGTTATTTTATTTTCGGATTCATGCACGTTGAGAGGCAGCAGGAAGTCAATATCATCGTACTCGGAATATATATGATCACAAAACTTCTTTATATCAACCTTTGAAGCCTGATTCAACGGAATAACCACCAACTTTGAATCTTTTGACCCGAACTTATGATAAATCTCCTGTAGACTTTGTGTGATTTTGCGACTAAACTCGCCAACAGCGACGATCACAGTGGCACCTGTCTGCAACAGAACCTTGATAATTTCAGAAATTAATTTAGATTCCAAGTTTGATATCAGCAATAGCGCAGTTTTTCTATCAAGCGAAAAACCACTGGAACCAATCTTTAAGAGATTGGATAGAAAGATTTGTGTGTAGTGCTTGTCATAAATCCATTCCTCGTTTATATTAGAATGTCTCTTGATGTGTAAGAAGGGAATGACACCTACTGGGATTGAACATTGATCGATGTTAGGTTGATTCGCAGCTTCGTGTTGGCGACGAACAGCAATAGGCTGACTATGCTCGGTTTTATTGTCATCGAAATTAATATCAATATCAGACTCTTCATCGGAGGAGCTCTCGACACCGTAGTCATGAACAACCACGTCTCCACCTTTTTCGTACATCGACTTGTTGATGGAAGATAATGCGTCACTCACTATGTTACGGAAGTATGACGCAATTTGATCGGAATTCTTGATGAAGATCAAAAGCTGCTCGTATAAAGATTCGAATTGACCCCATAGGTCATCTGGGTTAGAGTTACTCGCAGCCAGTGCGTATTGAATAATCTTGGAATAAACTCGGAACAGTTCAGTCTCGATCTTGTAGTAGGAAGACGAATCCATATCTAGTTTTGTTGAGACTAAGGAAGTGTCGCGTTTCACATCCTCGACACTTGTTGCTAGCGCGATCTCTTTGACATACGACCCAGAATTGAGTTCTATTGACTCGGTCATGTTTTTGTGGGTAGAGTTACGAAAAGCCATAGTTGATTGAACGTCATCGGCGTATGAAGGTTTCAGTTCCATAGAGTCTTTGCATTTTTGGCAAACGTCCAAAAGATAAGCTTTCCATTGGTCATCGCGGCATTGTTTGTCAATGTAGTATTGCAATATTTTGAGAGAGTTTGCATCCACTCGATTCAGTATGCTTCTGATATTTGCTTCTACACCATTTTTTGCATTGTGTGTATTTGAATGAATCAACAACAATATGTCCTGGCGAGACCAGTTCCAAGCAGAATCATATACACGAATCTTGGCGGGAGAAAAGAGGCGTTTGATGGATTCATTCAGGTAAAACTCCCCAAACTCAGCTTCCAAAGCTGTCATTTTGTCTTTGATTGTTTGAAGCTCTGAATCCTTTCTCAGTAGCTCAGACTTGTCATCCGATACAATCAGGCGTTTGTTGAGTACATCTCTTTGTTGAGTGTATAATCCATGTAATCCTTCATTAAAAGCATCATATTCTGCAGCGCTGATAACTGGCTTGACTTCGCCGCCTTCAGGGTCTACAGCACCCGAGGTAGCCTGGGCGGTGATGACCTTGATATTTTCAGTTACCGCGAAAGCCTGACAGCAGCTATCGATAAAATGTGCAGCCTCAGTTTCGCATGAAATCCTCGTTTTGAAGCTAGAATCCTGGTACGCCATGTAAAGAAGGATAGGATTTGAATCCGCAATTGACCATTCGTTTCCTAGATAATTTCTCACCCCGCTGAGGGACTTGAACTTACCACTCAAAGATTGACTCATGAATTTGATAACTTGTGCGAGCGTAACGGCACCAAGTGTATGTTGTTCCAATGATTGACACAACTCAGATAATGGGATATCTTCAAAACTATCATCCTTTAAGTTTACAAACTCCTTTATTAGATCTGATTTGATCTCATTCTGCAGCGTTGATTTACCGTGTGAGACCTCCTTAAGGCTCTTGTTGATATTCAGATCGGCGTATTTGCAACCTGGAAGCTTATTAGAAACCAGAGCGGTCACAATGTGTCTGGGTTGCAATGTCACACTGGAGTCAAAGGTATGCGTGCTTAGAGGTTGACTCACCGGTACGACATTGTTTATTGCGGTCTCAACGGGAGCCACAGGCTCCAATTCCTTTTCGATCTTTACACTTTCAGGTTTGCTCGATGTGCTAGCAGCGGGTTCCGTGCCATAATATATCTTATCCAAATGATTGGAAGTACAGTAAATCTCTCTTCTCATATGCCTGGCCATCTCATGACTTTCGTTTGCCCTAACTGTTCTGGCTGCCATGTTGGTCAAAATAGGAGAGGGACCAACCTCGATGATCCTCTCAGCCTTGAAATCGTTAATGAAAACATCTTGTGTCTCGATCCATCTCACCGGAAACGCAAATTGGTACGCCAAAAGTTCAGTCAACAAAGTGACGGCCAATTCTTCCTTATATTCGTCTTTTATCATAGTATGTTATTGTTTCCAGGTTTCGAACATAAATGATAAAAAATCCTGGTAGATTTTAGTACACCATGCTCATCGCTTATAAATAAACTCTGATTTTAATTTAAATTACCACCCGATCTCACCAGTTATCAGCCCCATACTACTCAACAAAACACGATGTCCTTGAAAGGCACATGCCTTCGATCACCGATTTCAGCAAGATCGCATTGTTACTCAGTATGGGACAGCTGGTATTTTTTTTGGGTTGTCGTTGAGTAACAATCGCTTCAGCCGCTCGTATATTTTCGCCGAATTCATCGTTCCCGCTGTCACGTAAACGACCCAGCACAAGCCACAAGAAAACCAACAGACCTTCCTCCAACAAGTCGACCGTTCAGGTAGAGTTCAACGCTTCGAAACGCCATGGAACCTAGAATTTTCCGCCAAATTACAGTGGCGGGATCGAGACGTGACTCGTGGATGAACTCTTGGCGGTTCGCCAATTCGTGAAACGGCCAATTCACAACAACATACAACCCGTATCATCCAACCTTAACGGCGCTCGTAGCTCATACTTTTCCTCAGCCTCCGAATCTTTCATCAATCAATCACCGCAATACGCGACATTCTTGTAGCATTTTCCTGAATATCAACACAACATTGCCATGACGGACAGTACCGATGGGATTATAATGCACGACAGTAATCTGATAGCGTGGAAAGACCTTGGGCGGTTATTCAAGATGTCAACTTCATTGTATTTATTTGCTTATTCTCCAAACTTTTGACCCAGAACGACTTAAAATGCGGGTAATGATTTTTCGCAGCCACATCAAATAGCGAATTGTAAATAAACATAGTTTCAGGTTTCACTAAAAGACCGCCTGAATAGCAATTAGAATATCATTTGTTGAGGTCTTATAAGGATGGGATTACTGTGCGGCTCTTCGTCAGCTTCAAAGAAGCCTATTGAGAAAAAAATTGTGATTCTGGGCGATGGTGCGTGCGGTAAGACGTCGCTATTGAATGTGTTTACTAGAGGTTATTTTCCCAAAGTTTATGAACCAACCGTCTTTGAAAACTATATTCACGATATTTTTGTCGATGGCAAGCACATCACGCTTTCGCTGTGGGACACTGCAGGTCAGGAAGAGTTTGACCGGTTACGATCACTATCGTACTCCGACACGGACACTATAATGCTGTGTTTTAGTGTTGATTCTCGTGATTCATTGGCAAACGTCCAACATAAGTGGGTCGGAGAGATTGCTGATCATTGTGAAGGTGTGAAATTGGTGTTGGTGGCATTGAAATGTGACTTGAGAAATACTGAAAACGAAACAAACGCCATAACTCCAGGCCTTATCAATCAGCAGCGGTCTGATCTTGATAACGGAAACAGAAATCTAGAGGAATCCGTGCAGGATAACCACAACAATTACATAACGTACGAGGAGGGCTTGGCAATGGCAAAGAAGATAGGCGCCCTTCGTTACTTGGAATGTAGTGCCAAATTGAACAAAGGTGTTAACGAGGCGTTTACAGAGGCTGCTCGTGTGGTGCTAACGGATGAGCCAAAGGGTAAGAAGAACACTGAGAGTGACGGTTGTATTATAATGTAGGAGAGTTGCAAAAAAGGTATCTTTTTTCTATATAGATTTTAATATAGGCTTTTAATCCATCTAATAAACAGAAGAAACTATACCATATCTTCTTCGCCTTTCAGTATGTCATCCAAGTACATGGAAGGTGCTTTTCTCTTAGGCCTGTCTCTAGGTTTTCTTTCATTGACAGCCAGACTTCCACTAGAGTCTGCTGAGTTAAGCCCCAGTGACGATTTGTTCCTCTTGTGATAGCCACCGGGAGTTTTCTTCTCTTTTCTCTCTGGTGAAGCTGCTCTCTCTGGTTTGTGCAATTCGTGGCTCAAGGCTGGCGTGGTTTTGTCTGATGACAGTAGCGAAGTATTTGATAAACTACTGTGATGAGATGGTTTGTCCATTCGAGATCTATGACCTTGTTGCTGTGCCACTTGGATGGTGGGTGATATGAATAGAGAGTTTCTATTGTAACGCGGGAAACTATCCTGAATCGGGTTGAGTCGTTCCTGAGGAAATTCCGGTACATACTCAGGCAAAGAGTCCCAAGACGTAGACCCATTCAAATTACTCTCGGTCTTAAGTAAGCTGATTTCATTCCTCTTGGTTTTCTGATCATCTGAACCCTTAAAAGCTGCTAAAAACTCCTTATCGTCACCATTGTCGTAGAATCCACTACTCTCACGGCTATGGCCCTCATAGCGATCTCCCATCATTGTCTTCTTGGCGATTCGACGAGACAGGTGGCTTGTGATCACAGACCACAATAGCATTCCAAGGAAGATCGCCGCTACAATACTTCCCACAGCGATAAACACGGTCCCATTAGGCCTGTGGTCCGAATCCCATATATTGGGGTTACCAGCAGGCGATGGAGGTGTCACTGTGGGGGTATATGAAATCGTGGAGGAACTCGCTGAACTCTCATCGGTGGCCGTTGCGGTTTCAGAAGTCGCACTTGTAGTGAACTTGGGCAGAGCCTTCACTACAGCATCCATCGTTGACATCCTCTTGCTAGTATACTTTTAAACCATCAGCAACTCATCAAGACTATTAATACAGCTCTCCCCATCTATATAGTGTATATATGTTTCGTTGCTTACCGGATCGGGTAAAAACGCTTTAGGGCCCTGATAGAAACATTTCGTTTCAAGAATGAAAATTCAAAGAAAGAATTTACTGAATAATAGCAGGTTAGGAGATCTGGACTACAATGAGGCTCAAACTCGATCGATTTTTGACCGATTCATCGGCTCCTTGCCCACTTTCAATAGCGTTTCAAACGCGTTTTGACAGACCTCTTTGTGAGTCTCAATAAAACGCTATATAGCAATAGCGGTAGTCGCAGTTGTAGAAGTATATATAGATCTCTGTTTTCTACACTTCTTGTATTGTCTACTCTCTCTCACTATCTCACTTGTTCTATCGCGAAAGCGTTTGACAAAACCACTCGATCATTCAAACATGGCATACCTGTGTCGAAGCCGAAACAAGAGATGGGACAACGGGCCAACTACATACCACCACTTAGTTTCTCTCCCGTGGTTAGCACGGATGTGTCCCTTTACAGATCGGGCTACCCTATGCCCTTAAACTATGCTTTCATCAGAGACCAATTGCACCTAAAGACTATCATCTACGTTGGTGAGAAGGATGAACTTTCGCCTGAATACGCAGAGTTTCTAGAGCAAGAAAAAATCCAGTTTCACAGGATCTACATGGACTCATGTCGTGATCCGGACATTCAAGAACGTATGGATCAAGTACTGCAGTTAGTGCTGGACGTCGATAACTACCCTATACTAATCCATTCGAACAAGGGCAAGCACCGCGCAGGCGTCGTTGTTGGCATCATTCGCAAGTTATTACAGGGTTGGTCTGTTGCAGGTATATATCAAGAGTATGGGATTTTCTCTGGTGGTCTAAAAGGTGAGGTAGATCTTGAGTTTATCACTATGTTCAACACCAATCTGGTTGTTCCAAGACGGAAAATGCCCGATTTTGCAACTTTTCGCCCAGCGGCGTCCGTAGAGCGAGGAAAAGTTGACAGGCTGCACTAACCTGATATGACTCAGAGCGCTTCTCGCCTGTTTATAATAATCGATTATGTTCTAGCAGCTATAGATACTCAGGTACCAATAAAGTATTCCAATCGCCGCGATGACTTTCGATCTATCCAAGATAGTTAGACCAAAAATTTACAACTTAGAACCATACCGTTGTGCTAGAGATGACTATAAGGAAGGTGTGCTATTAGATGCAAATGAGAATGCTAATGGCCCAGTGCCTAGGGATTTGGCCGGTTTAAATTTACACCGTTATCCAGACCCTCATCAGATTGAGTTCAAGACTGCCATGGCTAATTACCGTAATAGAACCAGCTCTTTCAAAGATATTACACCATTGACTGCGGAAAATTTGTGTCTGGGAGTTGGGTCTGATGAAAGTATTGATGCGATCATTAGGGCCACTTGTGTTCCAGGTAAGGAGAAAATTATGGCTATGCCACCAACTTACGGCATGTATTCCGTCTGTGCTAGCGTCAATGACGTTGAAATCGTCAAATGTCCTTTAGTGACGAGCGATAATTCCTTCCAAGTCGACACTGAGGCTGTTTTGGATACTTTGAAAAAGGATCCATTGATCAAATTAGTCTTTATCACTTCTCCTGGTAATCCAACAGGAGCCAAGATTGAAACTTCTAGAATTGAAAAAATTCTGCAGAACTGGGATCAAGGTATTCTGGTAGTCGACGAAGCATACATTGACTTCTGTGGTGGTTCAACCGCACCTTTGGTAAACAAGTACCCAAACATTTGTACTTTACAAACTTTATCCAAATCCTTTGGTTTGGCTGGTATTAGAGTTGGTATGACATTTACCTCCAAGGAATTTGCGAAAGTGCTCAACTCTATGAAAGCGCCATACAATATCTCCTCTATCACATCTGAATACGCTTTAAAAGCTGTCGAGGATGATGCTTTCACTGCAATGGAAGAAAATGCCAAGGCTGTCAATAAAGAGAAGCAACGTTTGTTGAAGAGCCTAACTTCCTTAGATTTCGTTGATGATCAATACGTTGGTGGTATTGATTCCAATTTCCTGTTGTTAAGAATCAACAAAGGTGACAACAAATTGGCTAAGGCACTATACCGGAAATTGGCTACCGAATCTGCGGTGGTTGTCAGATTCAGAGGTACTGAATTAGGTTGCGAAGGTTGTTTAAGAATTACAGTCGGGACCCCAGAGGAAAATGACATTCTTATCAGAGAGTTCGCGAAGCAACTAAAAGCTTTGGCATCAACTTGTTAAATGATTATTAAAATTCTATTACTAAGTTCATCGGCATTAGATAATAGCTTTATAGAGTACAGTATCCTTTCACGCACCTGGGATCTTTCTTTGCTTCTTTAGATATTCACCAAGTTGTTGCTTGGTACTGAGTTGCAAACCTAGTTCAACCACTGGCGCAGATTGAATTTCCTCCTTGCCTACAGAATAGCCAGTAGAACTTTTCTCTGGTGCATGTACTGCCCTGCTGGTTGAGTTCAAAGCATGAATCTCTTCGCGTAGACTTACTATCTCATCCAGGAGGTTTTGCCGTCTTGCGGAGTCTTTGACCAATTTACTGACATACGGGTTGTCTTGAATCCGCTGATTCTCTACAGTACACAGCTTAAGGATCTGAACCAACTCTTCAACGTGCTCAAACTTCTCTGTCAGCTTTGACATTTTTTGACGCAGTTCATGTTGCATCTTCAATTGGTGATACTTGAGTTCCCCCAGCTCTGGGTTACAGTCAAGTGTTTCGCATTGATAGTATTCGGTTTTGGCCTTTCGCAGTTCTTCTTTTAATGGTTTTGTATCGTTCAACTCCAATTTGGCCAAATCCTGCTGTAGCTTCTCGATCTTTTGCAATTTATCAACAAATGGCTTTGTCTCCTCGGTGATGATGGCCTGAAGCTGTTCTGATTCCGGAATTCTCCATGTATATATATTAGAGATCGTCTTCTTGCTTCTGTTCTCTAAGTAGCGAGTTGACTGATCCACCATGAATTCGTTCATCTTGCTGGCGTTTTCTCGTAGCACAGACATTTCTGCAGATACAACCTGGTATGTTTTCTCGATAGATTTCATGATTGGATCACTTGAGCTGTATTGCAATTGAGTGATATTTGCACCTGTGAAGTAGGATGGAACGGGCTTCGGTTTGTGTTGCGTAGCCACATATGATTCCTCGTTCTGAAATGTTTGTACTTCGAAATCGCAAGATGCAGGTGAAACAGTCTGGCAGGCATTGTCAGAAACTTCAGGGGCCTGTACGCCTTGCGTGACAACAACTTTTTCTTGAGGCTTGTAATCGCTGGTGGGAACCGCCTTGTCGGCAGTGTTCTGCTCATCGTCGTCTTCCACTAACTGAGCACCGCCCATGGCCGCTTCAAGTTCTCCCTGTGTAACATCATCAAGGGCGTCGTAAGACTCTTCCCGAGCCGAATCTGCCTTCTCCAAGCTCTCGCTGTTAGGAGTTTTTATGAGGTCCTCACGAGGAGCAACGTCACCACCTTGAGAACCATCAACATCAGAAGCGATAGCTTCTTGTATTTCTTTTGAAGTAAACTCCTCTGGCTCATCAGTCATCCCGGTTCTCTGCTGTTCACTTTCATTTGCTTCTTCCTCGCGATCTTCCTTACGTTGAGAGTCCTTGTCATCCGCATATGGAGTTGCGTCAACAGCAGAGCTTTTTTCTTCAGAAACACCTGAAGCATCTGATGCGGATTCCTCCTCCATCTCAGCAGCACTTTCAGTCAGTGATTCAGATAGTGACTCTCCTTTTCTGTTCTCCGTTAAAGCCTCCTTTGGCTTGCTATCCTCACTTCCTTCATTGCCAGCAGAAATCTTAGCGAAAGAGAATCCCGAAGGAGAAGCCTTATCCAAATTATTAGCGAACGCTGAAAATGGAGAGTTCCCTCTTGTTTGATCCGTAAATTTTGGCTCTTCAAACTGGTTTAATTTTAGATCATCACTAGATACCTTTGCTCCCGCTTTGATGCGAGCAGTGATTGCTGAGATAGATGAGTCTGAATAACCTGCTTTCGCAGGTTGTACTTGCACCGAAGGAGTTTGCTCAATAGTCGAATCAGATAGGTCTGAATTTGTATTGTCTTGCGTATCATCCGCCGCCTCCGTACTCTTCCGTGATGGCATCGCATGTTCTATTTCCTTACCTTTAGGCTCGAAAGTAGCTGTTTCTGCACTGCTTTCACCTTGAACGTTTTTTTGAAAATCAGATTCTTCACTCCCACTGTGTGAGTCAGGTTCAGACTCAGATTCAACCTCATTTTCTGTTGCACTGATTTCATCAGCTGTAACATCATTCGATTTGAACTCCTGTTCAGATGCGGTTGCCAGCTTGCTTTTGAGATTGAAAAGCTCTGTATCTGCTTTGCTAGCTTCAAGTTTAGCAAATGGTGATTGCGTAGTATCCAACTTAAAAGGTGATGATGTCTGCTTTTCGCCTTCATCCCCGCTCAAGCTAGCAAATGGCGATCGTTCATTCTTTTTAGAAGTAAATGGGTTTTCGCCTGCGAACTTACTAAATGTGGAATTGGCAAAGGGGCTTTGTTCATTTTGAACTTTCTTGTCGATAGTACTTAAAGCACTAGAACCAAATGCAGGTTTACCAAATGTAGGCTTCGAGTTTAAATTCCCAAATGATGGTGCACCGAAGGCAGGTTTTGAATCCGAGCCTCCGAATGATGGCGTGCCAAAAGCGGGTTTAGAATCAGCGCTTTCAAAAGATGGTGCACCGAAAGATGCTTTAGTATCCGAGGAGCCAAACGCTGGTCCGCCAAATGCTGACTTTGTATCAGAGCTCCCGAAAGATGGTGCTCCAAATGCAGGTTTTGAATCGGAGCCTCCGAAAGATGGGTTACCAAATGTTGGTTTTGAATCGGAGCCTCCGAAAGATGGGTTACCAAATGTTGGTTTAGAATCCGAACTACCAAATGATGGTGCTCCAAATCCAGGTTTTGAATCGGAGCCTCCGAAAGATGGGTTACCAAATGTTGGTTTAGAATCAGAACTACCAAATGATAGTGCTCCAAATCCAGAGCCTCCGAAAGACGGGGTGCCAAAAGCTGGTTTCGAATCGGAGCTTCCAAAAGATGGTGCACCAAATGGTGATTTAGAATCCAAGGTGCCGAATGCTGGTGCGCCAAATGCTGACTTTGTATCAGAGCTTCCAAAAGATGTTTGACCAAAAGCTGGCTTTGCATCCGAAGCGCCAAATGCAGGTGTGCCGAATGCAGGTGTTCCAAATGCTGGTGCGCCAAACGCCGCTTTATTACCATAGATGCTGAACGGCTGGGCGGCAGAATCATCTTTCTTATTTGGAACTTCGCTAGTTGGTGCATCGCTTACCGATGAGCCGAACAATGGCTTTGACTCGGCCTTATTCGAGGATTGCATTTCAAAGCCGGAAGAACTATTATCGTTGTCGGTGGACTTTGCTTCATCAACATCTGTTGTTTCTTTCTTGCTTCCAAGACTCAGGTCACTTAAAGACACAGACCCGCTATCTTTATCAGAAATTGAGGTAGTACTAGTTTTTTGTTCTATAGTTCTTGAGGAAGCCTCTTCCACGTTCGGAACACTGAAGTTACCGCTTTTGATAGCTGATGAGTGGTATAGCCCCACGATTTGTAGATTACCTTCGTCGTTTAGAATGTAAATCAGCGGCAGTCTATCAATCTTATCAACTCCAGGACAAGGATCTGTTATGACACCATGCGTGCTAACGTCGAGGGACACACCGATTGGGTTAGTGTCGTTATCTGTAGTCTTACTTATCGGAAGTACTGCTCTTTCGCTGTCCTGTGATGGTTGAATGACCTCTTTAGAATCCCAGATCGTAACTTCACTGGAGCAAGCCGAAGCCAGTACGTTGATAACCTCGTATTCCGGGACTGGCTCTTGTATGCGTATATTGTAGGATGTAGGATACCGCAAGACAGAACCAAAAGCGGGAGTCATGTCGAAAGATTCACTGAAAGTTGGCTGATCAGCCGAATGATCCACTATGAAAAATTTGTGATCGTACATGACATCTTCGTCTGTTTCTGAGACCTTCTCACCAAAAACAAGCAGCAGCTGATTCTTGTTCAATACTTTGATGATATTTGGATGATACTGGTCATGAAACTCGTCCATTAGCTCTTGAGGAGCCGAAAGCTTCTTAATTGTCTCATGGTTGTTTTGGAGATTCTTAACCTGCACTGAGTAATCGTCTAATAGCAGGTACAGCTCATTATCCATAATATCGAATGATGCCAGATTATCCGCTATTGATGAAGAAAGGGAAGACTGGGCCAGGTTGTAACTAAAGAGTTGATCGTCAATGGTTATTGCAAGCAAGCTCGATTGGAATAGTTGTGCTTGTGAAAGTGCCTTATCGAACTTATAAATGTTTTTTGGATCGTTTAAGCTATTCTGATCGACAGTGTATACGGACCCATCTTTGCAGACTATTACAACGTCTTCACTTACTGAAAACTTGACCATCATCACGTCTTTCAATTCTCTTTCCCAAAGAAACGATATCTCGGTATTCTCATCATTCTGAATGAATTCCCTTAGTGATTGTAGATCCCCGATGACTACTTTGCCACCGGAAGTAGCCACATAACGGCACTTTTCATTGGAGATATCGAGGTTTTGTAGTGAAGTATAGGGCAGTTTTTCATTGTAAGATGGTAAAATAGTGGCTTGACCAAGTTTCTTGAAACCAAAATCCTCCGAGGTTTCGGTACTCACCTCTTCACCAACTACACTCATCTTTGGTTATTCTATTGGTACGGTTTGTCTGCTTGTTTATATTCATTACATCTCGTCTTCTAACGAGAGCCCTTTGCTTGATGATCCGATGAGTAGTATGTGAGTGTGCATCACGTGACTGAAAGAATTGATAAAGATGCCAACTCATATAACATCTGTATCTAAACAGATCTAGTCTTCTGCTTCTTGCTTCTTTGGCCTAAGTCTCTGCTTGGACCTGGTGGAGAATGAAATGACCGATGTAAAGCAAGACGTAGATCTAAGTTTTCCTACATATTATATTCGACCGTGGAACAATCATGAATTATTTTTTAGAGTATTCTTTATAAAAATGGACGTCATTATCTGGATCCCACACCACTATTTAAATTTGTTTACATCCATTTATTTTAGAATTGGAAAATTGTGAACCACTTGAAATATACATATTGTTCAAAAATATTACCAAGACATAAATGTCAAAAAAATTCCTGCCCATTGGCTCTGGATGGAAAGACCTATGCAGTAATCCACTAACCTTTAATGAGAATGTTCAGAATGGCGCTGCGTTAAATCGTAATACTTAATTGCAAATTACATCTCGTCTCAATGCATCAGTTTATGGACACAATTGATTAAAGTCAAGATAACTCTAATCTAGAATGGTTAGGTTCTACCTACCTTGAAAATGAATTCAATCCTAATTACACGGCAACATAAAAAGCGTTAAGAATAATTTAGATAGTAAATGTGATAATTGAATCATCATCTCCCAACTTAAGCGGAGAAGGACAAAGAGCTACCAATCTTGTGAACTGGTTCAGACAAGTTCAAAGCATTGAAAGAAGCACCGACACCCAAAGTGACACCTGGTCTCAATTGTTGCTTGTAAGCCAAAGCAACAATACCGGAGTCGGCAACCTTAGCCTTGACTTGAGAGGTTGGGTCTGGCAAGTACAAAGTAGCGAACTCAATGTTAACATTAGCTAATTGCTTTGGAGTAGAAATGGCCTTGGCACCGACTTGCAAGATTGGGCTAACCTTTTGGAAGAAAGACACAGTGGTCAATTGAGCGTTGTTGATGGAAAGACCTAGAGAGTAGTCACCAGCAGAGTAACCCAAACCAACGGCGTAACGGGACAAAGAGCCACCGGTGATGTCGTAGCCGATTTCAGCACCACCAACGATACCTTCGTGGGCCAAAGTCAAGTCACCGACGAAAGAAGGACCCTTCAACAAGTCGAAGGCACCTCTAGCGGTGAAGAAAGGTTGAACAAAGTTAACGTTCAACTTAGCAGCCTTGGAAACACCTGGAACCAAAGAAGTAACCAATTCACTCTTCAAGCCTGGAGTAACATCAGCCAATTCAATCTTGGTGTTCAAATTGTTAGAGTTGGACCAGCCCTGAGTCAAAGTCAAACCAGTAGCTTTGTCAGAGACCTTGGTCTCAATGTTAGCAGCCAATGGGCCATCCTTAACGGTCTGCTTAGCCTTTAGGTCGAATTTGACACCATTCTTGGCAACAGTGCTGACATCGACAGCAGCGACAGAAGTGTGGTAAAAGTCTCTGTTCAAGAGGTCGTTAACACCCTTGTTGATATCGGAGAAGAAAGGAGGAGCCATCTTTGGAAATAAATTGTTCTATATGTGTGCGGTATCGGGTCAAAGAAGACAAGAAGAGTACGAGAAAGTTAAGTGAAAGTAATTGAACCAACCAACCCCCTTTTAAACCTCCCAACAAAGAATACAAAATACGGAATTTAATGCCAGGTGCACGCGACGGGCTAAGAGACAGGAAGGATCTCTGAACCCAATCAACATCGAACAATTGACCGCTCGCCGTGTGGCATACAAGCAA
Source organism: Torulaspora delbrueckii (assembly GCF_000243375.1). Taxonomy (NCBI): domain Eukaryota; kingdom Fungi; phylum Ascomycota; class Saccharomycetes; order Saccharomycetales; family Saccharomycetaceae; genus Torulaspora; species Torulaspora delbrueckii. The sequence goes on along the minus strand of NC_016503.1, from coordinate 715,951 downwards.
ACAAAAGAGGAAGGGAGAGTGAGAGAGAGGTGCTCCCGAGAGCCACCACGACTCGTTTCCCATGTGCAGTGAGCATTAGTTCACAAGCCCAATTCACTGACGTTAGCTCTGACGCTGCATACGTCCCATATGGGAAATTCGCGATTTTTCATTGGCAGCGATCGGATTAATTTGTTGGATTCCGTACCCTAAGGGCTTTGAACATAGGGCTTGTACCTCAGAGTTAGGGCTGACCAGGGCTGGAAAGTTAGGGTATTGCTCATCACGCGACGCAAGCAAGCTAGCAAGGGAAAGGCCCTCTTTGCTAGTAGACGTGTATACGATGAACAGTGATACCAATAACCAGATCTTGGACAAGTGCTGGAGGACCCTAGTACTGGCGATCGACTTCGTATCGGGATGGTAGAAGGTGATCATAAATTAATAGTCGAAACAGAGACTGTAGAGGCCCCGGTATCTAGTCTACTGATGGCCAGTACTGGCACAGGAAATAATGGGGCAGGTGGGAATGTCAACTGTGCGAAAGTACAACTTAAAGACGCGTTAGAACATGGTGTGCCTCCTGCGGCGATTAAGACAGTAACTGCAAATTCTCTGGGCTCAAAGAACGATGCCGGTTTATTAAAGAAAAACTATTCTGTCTTGCCTGCTGGGGCTTCCTCAGTGGCTCATGACGGTCTCACGGATAGTGGGTCGAACATCAACCTCATAGATAACAATCCGTTATCCCCTCATATATCACAGGCCTCTGTGCGTAATAAGAAGAGCTCTTTACTAATAGATTCGGCGAATGATAAGACAGCAGAGGGCGATGATGTACCGAAAGGTAGAGGTATGGAAGGTGATAAGACGTTGAGGAAGCATATGGAGGAGATTGCCAATGCTAATCGTGATGACGTTGAAAGTAAAACGAATGGGGAAACCGAACACAATGTATCGCGCTCTGCGCAATCATCGAAAACAAGTACTACGGTTCCTACACCACTGATGTTACCAGTAGCGACACATGCGATCGCCGGAGCAATTGTACCGCCAACTTCAACGGTGAGTGCTACGACTGGAACGCAGGCCAATAGACCTACTGAGACAAAACCATCCAAGATCATCGAGAGACCGCCAATAACAGCTACGAACTCACGAGACGTCCTGTTGGATGACGAAGTACGGAAAAAAGCTGTTAATGGTACTACTACTGGTGGGGTCAACGCGAACGCCGATCTGGCGTTGAAAAAGAGTTCAACAGTTCATTCAGAGGATATCCATCACGATCTCGATTCTCTGCAAAAACCAACGAAGGCAGATTTTTTTGCGGCAAGATTAGCGTCAGCAGTAGGTGAGAATGAAATCAGTGATTCAGAGGAAACTTTCATTTACGAATCGGCGGCTAATTCTACTAAAAATGCCATAGCACCACCGGCCTTTGATCAACATAACGACCATAGTCAACAACTACAGCATGGTATAGCTTCAAAGATGAGTGTTCCAGTGTTAAACAACAATGCAAAATTGTTGTCTCGGTTGAAAAATACAAGACACACCAGTATGAGTGCTCTGCCGATATCAGCATCAACAAAGCATCTTGCTAATGACATAGCGAATAGAAACGAATCACTGGTTACTAGTACACCGGTGCCCAATCCTACGAGTTCGGCCCCAAACGATGATGCGGCCAGTACAAAGTCCTCAGATCATTTGAACGGCGCTAAGGTGAATGATTTGCAATCCGTTAAATCAGTACACTCAGAAATGCGCTCACCAGATAAGAGACTCAGCTTGACTTCCATGGGTAAGATGAATCCAACAGGTAACCTGCTTAATAATGCAACAAAGAACGGTCATACGTCTAGGAAACCATCAGTATCGAATTCCACTTTACGACATGTTTCATCCACGCAAGCGGGTACAGCGAGAGGTAAATTCGTCACCAAGCCCGACGGCGACAACAATAAGCGAAATCTGCGCACCACGGCTTCAAAGATTTTTGATGCAAATGGTGCCCCGCTTAGAAGGTACTCGGGAGTTCCAGATGATGTCAACTTGGAAGATTTCATAGAGCAGTCGAATGGGCACTATATGACAAATCCTAGCAACCAAAGAGATGACAGGACTCGAAACTTTCTGGAAAATAATCACAATAATGACAAGAGGTTTAGTCGTGACATGACGGAGCCATACAACAGAAGCGCGATTCAGGAGGAAGAAGGCGAAAACGACCGCGATGAGGATGACCTTCGTTCTATGTTTTACTACAACCATAGAGGCGACTTGGAGGCCAGACCACAGATATCTGATTATGAAGAAGACGGCGAAGGTATTGACGACGACAACCATGATGACAAATATTACAATGGATCGTTTCGAAATGGATACAATGGCAATGGCAGCGCCAATTACGATAATGGTCGACCAACGAGACTTTTAGAATCTCAATTCTCACCTTCGGATATGCATTTCGCACCACATAATTTTAATCAGCCAAATCCAAATGGAGCCCAGAATGCACAGTACAATTCAAATGCGAATGAACAAACTCCGCTAAGAATTAGAAAGCCCCTCTCGAGAAATCAGTTAAGTTACTCACCGCACAATTTCTACACTAGAAAATCCTCATGGGCTAAAATCAGGCATTGCGTATACTTTACGTTTATCGTTATCTCTTTGTTGACAGTTGGGTTCATCCTTGGTTTCCTCTTAGCTACCAACAAGGAGTTACAAGGTTTCAACATAGTTATAATGGACAATATCCTATCAAGTTCAGACGAATTACTCTTTGACATTACGGTGACCGCCTTTAATCCAGGTTTCTTTGCCATCGGTGTGCAGGACGTCAATCTGGACATTTTTGCCAAGAGCAGCCACATACCGAAAACCATGATGTTAGAGAGCGGCTCTAATACCTCTCCGTCGAGAGAAACCATTCTACTGGGGACAGTTTGCAGTCTCGAAACTCCATTGAAATTCGAAGGCGGTTTCCTCAAAAGAAGCTACGACGTTTCAGTTTCAACAGTGAAACTACTCGATCCAGGTTCTAAGGCAGATAATCCCGACGATGATGAAGGCAAGAAGGGTGACTCGCAAAAGAAAGACGACGTTGCCAAGTGGAAGTCGCTTATCCAGCATGAGTACGAACTTATAGTAAGAGGAAGCATGCAGTACAAGATTCCATTTTTCAGAAGTAACAAGTCCATTGCCGTTCAAAGCAGCGCAGATGTTCATCCGGGAAAGGACGGCGACGAGGAATACAACAAGTTTCTCCTTCTATAATAAAACCGGTATTTAATCTCACACTCTACGTACCAAATAGCATTGACTCAACGAATTGAGTCGCAACTAATCACTTTTCAGCTATTTGGTTCACTAATTGCAGAATGTATCCCATATAGGTTGTAGTTCGGTCTTTTTTTAGACCTAGCCAGCCCGTTTTCAAAACAATAAGCACAGAAGCGCATACTCAGATCTCTCGAAGGAGACTCGCGACTAACGGGCACTTACGCTAGCAACTCACATAAAAACCATGCGAAAGAGTCGACGCTGTCGCGTATCTTGTAAATAATGATAGGATATTTTTGAAATTCCCAGGTCAGTGGCCCTTTAGACAGTCCCTTTCTGCCTGTTTCATAGCTTCTAATTTTCTTTTTTTGCGATTTTTCTTCATATTCGTTTCATCTCCAAAGTGAGACTAACCTGAAACGTCTATAGCCAGGCACCTCTAATTCCACCATTAAGGAATATATCAAGCTTTTCCTGAGTCTATTATCCATTCTTTGATCCTCTTTTCCTCTCTTAACTTCGCCACCTCAGAATTTCGTGACTGCGATTCCCGATGGCCCAGCAGGAGGAGAAGACGGCGACGACACCTAGTATTGTGGAAATCCGATCAAGGTCGCCTCGATCACTGCAGACCAGGAATACCAAGAATCTTTCATTAAACATAAGGGACAAGAAGGTCAGCGGGGCGGAGTTGGAAGACTTGGACAAGATACCGAGTGTTATTACTAAACCCGTGGTGATAGGCACAACGAAACATCCGATGGTGAGCCAACCCATACGTTCCGACGCCTCTATCTATTCGCTGCCCAGCGGTAAGAAGTCTGGTTCGGCTTCTCCCATTTACGCTACTAATATCTATGGTTCATCGGCGAATTCAAACAAGATTGGTCGGGTTCATTCCATGTCTTTGTCTTTGAAGACTGGCGAACTTCTGCCTTCTTTGGGTGCAAGAGGACGTTCCCAAACCATATCTTCAGCCCTAGAGACTTCTACTCCGGAAGTTGGTCGTTTTAATATGGACATGGACAAGAAAGAATGGATATTGCCTAATAAAGGAGAAGTTGATAGTGAAGAATTACTTCATCCAGATGTGTTCAAGAAAAATGCTTACCCTAATGGCCCCTTGTTGGTTGTTCCACCAAACGTCTATCTCTACTCTGAACCTACATTGAAAGAGATTTTACAGTTCGATGTGGTGATCAATGTTGCGAAAGAAGTTACTAATTTAGGTCCTATGTTACCGCAAAAGAAAGCTATCTCTTATCACCACGTAAATTGGAGTCATAACAGTAAGATATCTGTTGACTTGGATCGTTTGACTGATATTATACACGAAGCGACTACTCAGAACAAGAAGGTATTGGTGCACTGTCAATGTGGTGTTTCAAGATCTGCATCATTAATCGTCGCATATATCATGAGGTTCTTTCAAATGGGGCTGAATGATGCCTACAGTCATCTAAAGCGCATCGCCAAGGACACGAGTCCGAATATGGGGCTCATATTCCAGCTAATGGAATGGAACGAACAACGAACTAGGATCACCAATGACCCTCAAGGGTCTGAGCATGACCTGAGCAATACGAACTTGAGCTTTGGCATGGTCATACCCAATGCATCATCCTCAATAAACGATCTTACCATTGGCTCACCAGAATTGACCCCCAGGACACCTGGTGATTATTTTAACAAATTTTCTGCATCGTCATCGTCTACCTCTACATCGAGTAGCACCTTCGTTGGTAATCAATCAAATTCTAAGCCCGTGACAATATCTACCAATCTTTGCGATTATTTGCCCACAACATCAGCTGGCCCAATTGCAACTTCGACCGATGATTTTTGGACTCAAAGCCTGTAATATCCTCATTTAAAACTATACACGCCAGTGAATCTGCTGGACAGTCATTCACTATATGTACTCTACAATCTGTACTCTCATTTGAGTTGTAAGTATACATCAAATCACCTAGACTCATCTAGTCAATTTTTCAGTATTGGTGTGAATATTCTCTATTTGTGAGGCATGAACCTATCCGCCTTTGTGCGAAAAGCGAATATCTGACAAACCAAAAGAGGTATTGAGCGCAGTGAATGAGGTAAAATCGACAAGCCAAGCGGCAGAAATGAATGAACATGTTGATCCTTCTGTGAAGAAGAGGTCGTTGAGTAATTACTTGTCGAATGTGAACCTAAGAAGAGAAGAACTCGAAAAGTTAAAGAAGAGACAAGATGAAGAGAAACAGCAACTGGCTGTACAACAGGAGCAGTTGAAGCAGGAAGAACAAGAGAGGGAGAAAGAAAGACTTGTTAAAGAACAACGCGAACAAGAAGCCCTGCGAAGAAAGGAAGACCAGCAGAAGAAGACTGTTCCAACTGAACAAGCAGAGATAAAAGAGAATGACATACCGCAACAAGCTGCTGTTAAAGATAATGAAAGTAACTTGAGAAGCCTTGATCTAAATGTTGAAGAGCGAAGGCGATCAATCCCAGGCGATAAAGTGGGGGACGCTGTAAATACATTCAAGGATCATAATAGTCCACAGCCTGGCACATCATACAATGCACAGGAGATAGAAAAACCCAAGAGTGAGACAATTTCAAGAGATGATTTACATGCTATGCTCAAAGAGCCCAAGATACGACGCAGTGGTGTTGTTGCTGGAGACAACTGCGAGGATGAAGGAGCGATCGATAAAGAACCCAAGAAAGAAGAGCTCAGTGAAGAGGAGATAGCCAGCGATGCACCTACCGAGCCTGCTTCACCTCCGAAACCACGTCGTCGCAGATTAATAAGAGGAGACCGACTTTCGTCCTTATCTCCACGACATTCAACTTTCGATAATGAATCGGACTCAGAGCTATCCGACATAGATGAGCTTAAAAGCCTAAAGATTTCCAGCAGCTTTATACATGGTGACTCATCACCGGTGAGAGATTCCCACGATAGCAGGCACCGTTACCACCAGCCATCATCTCCCCGCTTGGTACGGCGCTCCACATCCCCAGGACGTGCTAAACACCATATTGCGGTTCCCAAAGCGTCGAAACAGAAGAAAGGGATTTATAGAGATGCTGGTGGAAGGACCAGGCTCCAGATTTCATGCGACAAAGGCAACTACGAGCAGGCAAAGAAGCTTATTGAGGAAGAAGGTTACGATGTGAATGATCAAGATAATGCCGGAAACACAGCATTACACGAAGCTGCTCTTAACGGGCACCTTGATATCGTCAAGCTATTGATCGAGAATGGCGCTGATGTCAATATGCAATCGTTTGAAATGTTCAAAGATACGCCGCTAATAGACGCATCTGCGAATGGACATCTTGACGTTGTCAAATATCTTTTATCGCATGGGGCAGACCCAACAATATGCAACGCAAAGGGATTAACGGCATTCGAATCTATAGAGGATTCGGATTTAGATGAGCAAGAAAGAGATATTGTTCACGAAATAAAGAGAAATTTGAGAAGTGCAGCAAGAAACTGGAAGGATGAAAAAGCTGTGCCTGGCGTACTTAACAAGAAGGATAAACACCTGAAAAATCAGTCACAGCTTTCCCAGCGATCAGAAGAGTTATTGGGCGATTTTGAGTTCTTTTGGACCGATATCACCTCGAGAGCTGGTAAGGAAAAACTCTTCAAGGCATCGAAAGAAGGCAAGTTATCCTACGTAGGAGCTTATCTCGAGAACGGCGGAAAGATAGATCTGAAATCCTTTTTTGAAGCAGTAAAGTTTGGTCACGAAGACATCGTGAGTTTGTTCCTAGCATTTGGGGCGCCTGTTAATGCTGTATCGAAGAATGGGACTACTGCGCTCATCTGTGCTGTCGGAAGAGGTCACGTCGGTACGGTAAAACTTTTATTGGAAGCCGGTGCGGATCCAAGTAAGAAGGACAAGAATGGTCATACAGCCTCGCATTACGCTGAAAATAGTCCAATGGGTGTTGTAAACACAGAGGAGATTGAGCTTTTGGAGCAAGCAATTAAAAAATCCAGCTCGCATGTAACCTCAAAGGAAAAGTGTATTAAGAAATCGCTTGAGCAAGCACATGTTGAAGAAAAAACCATTATAAACAGGCAAGAAGATATCACGGATAACCACAAGGACCAAGAAGATGATGAGAACGTTATCAGTATAGCAAGGAAAAGAAGGACAGTGTCTCCTGATAGATTAGAAAATAAAAGGCAAACCCTATTAAGTGAAATACTGTCACCTGAGGCAATAGAACCCAGAGAGGCTGTTAGCCCCCAAAACATACGCGATTCAAAGACTAGCGAGACATCAACACCAGAGCTTGAAAGTGTAAAGATACCTGAACAAACACCAGAAGAAAAAGAACAGCGATTGAAAGCAGAGGAAGAGTACATACAAAGGAGGCTACTGAACAAGAGAAGAAAGGAACAAGAGCTTTTGAGAAAGCTAGCCCTTGATGAGGAGAAAAGAGAGAAGGAAAGGGCTCAACAAAAAATTGAGGAGGCCAAGAAACTTCAAGAAAGGGAAAGGTTGAAACAGATTGAGTTAGAAAATAAGAACAAGGAAGCGGAACTTGTCAGAAGACGCGAGATAAGATCTTTGTATCCGATAGGACTGCGACTGGTGGACTTCAATAACGCCGATGACTATCATGACTACTTGCCATTATACTTTGCTCAGGTGGGAGAAGACGGCTCCAAATACGTTCTCGATTTACAGGTCTGTGTCATTTTGAAGGATACCAACTTTTTATACAATGAACACAACATTCAGAACAATATTCCTGTACAATTGAAACACAAGCGACAACTATGGAATATTATGAAGTTCATCTTTTTGAATGGCGGTAAAAATGCGTTCGACTGGAACTCCTGCAGCCTACAAGATAGAATACAGTTTGAGTTGCAAGAATACAAAAAATTTTCGAACTTGCCCCTGCAATGGATTAAGCTCCAGGATATATGCATCAGCGATGTCTCAAAGAGACAACAGATAGAGCAAGGCATAGTACAAATAGTCCTAACTGACAATATCGATGAAGCATGGGACATTCCTACAGCAAAAGAGCTCGCGATCGAGACCGTACAGCCTCACTTCTTGCCCAATAAGTTTCAAAAGAGACACACAGTTACACATATTTTACAAAACCACAAAACTCAACCATTGTGGTGACCACTAGGTACCTCCAATGAGCCTTCAGATGACTTGACAGCGGCTCAGTTTAGTTGATATTATCCATTTGGAAAGCGTATGATTGACGTTCTCTCAACGTATACAGCGACCATCAGATTTTGAGCCATCTGATTGGCTCAACAGTGAAAAAAATTGAAGTCCTCTCTGCCGATACGCGCGAAGCTGCCACTTCGAACTATATGAGATTCTTCAGCACATATGGGGGTTTAGAGATAAGTGAACAATTGTTTAACTATTTAGTTGAAGACTTAATCGGTATACCCTTCTAAGCAAGTGCCAGTCTATTGACTAAATTATAAGAAAAAGTATGTTTGATACTCTTTACTAGAAAGTTTTTGAGTGTGAAAAAGACATGTTGAAATGACCATTATACTAACAGGAATCGAATCTTTCATAGTGTTGCGTACTTCATTCACCAGAGTCGCCCGTGTTACTCCAGTCAGATTCGCACAAACCCAGGCGTTGTCTAAGGCTGCAATCGCCGATCTACAAAACAGATGGGAAGCTATGCCAGCAGCTGAACAACAAGATATTGTGTCCAAACTCTCAGAACGTCAAAAGCTTTCATGGGGTGATTTGACAGAAACTGAAAAGCAAGCTGCGTGGTACATTTCTTACAGTGAATGGGGACCAAGAAGACCTGTTCACGGTAAAGGTGACTCCGGCTACATCGCTAAAGGTGTTGCTATTGGTCTACTTTTCTCTGTGGGACTATTCGCTTTTGCAAGACAGTTCGGTGGTGAACCTCCAAAGACAATGACCAAGGAATGGCAATTGAAATCCGATGAGTATCTAAAATCCAAGAACGCCAACCCATGGAACGGTTACTCCCAAGTTCAATCCAAATGATCCGCTTGATATATTGAAGATTGATAATCCATTTTATTATTATCGCGTTTTTATTATTTATATCATTTCGGGGGATGGGAAGCCATGAGGAACACAATAGAGAAGCATATTCCAGGTGGAGGGTTTGTTAGTGTTTCCACTACAATGGACTCTTTGGGACCAACAAAGACTGCAATCAAAGTTGCAATTTAAAGGTAAGAGAAAAAAAAATTACAATGAGAAGATCCATCATGAATTTGACGACTTTTCCTCTCATTCATTATTATTATTCATAATTTATCTTTTATAATTAAACATATGACAAGACGAACTCCAACCTTGAAGCACTTTTGAAGGCGCGGCAGAATTTCAAACTGAAAATTCAGGCCAAGCTCATCGCACCATCAAACCAAAAGAATACATGTCGTTCTCATTCGGTTTCACTTCCACGGATTTTAGTGACGACGAGTTAGATGGTGAGATCCAGCAAGGCCAATCACAAGTAGGATCGACTATTCAATCGTCACATCCTTTAGATGCTGCTCATTTGTCGTGTAAAGATGTGGTTCAACCTCTATGGGAAAATCTGGAAGCAATGATCAAAAGTCTAGAGAACGTTAGAATTTCCTTTGAAGAGTTCAGAACACCACAAAATAATACGGTTCTTTATAGAAGAGAACTCTTTGATGTTAAGCATCAGCTTATGAGCGAAGCTGATGAAGGCAATGACGAAAAGGTCGAGTTGGACATTTTAATTGGGGAAACATCTGAAGATTTGCGAAAGAACGTTTACGAAGGAGGCCTAAAATCCTGGGAATGCTCAATTGACGTTGTTGATTCATTGAGCGTAAGCGATGCTCAGTTAAAGAATGTGGATTGTGTACTTGAATTGGGTTGCGGAACAGCGTTGCCGACCGAGTATATCTTCTCCCGCTATTTGAAAGAGCAATC